>NC_133620.1:374697082-374837350 GCF_048593235.1 Sminthopsis crassicaudata | reverse complement strand
AGAGAGAGAGAGAGAGAGACAGAGAGAGAGAGAGAGAGAGAGAGAGAGAGAGAGGAAGAGGAGATTGGCAGAAACGGGGGAGGGGGTTAGAGCTCCCTGCAGTCCCTGCTGTCAACATCTCAAGCGTGGTCCTGATTGTATATCGGCAGCACAACATCTGGACCTCCTTCTCAGAGATTCTCACTGCCCGGGGCCCACGTCCCTGGGGAGCTGTTCTGTGCAGGTTTCCTTCCAAGAGAAAAAAGGAACTGACGGATGGGAGGTAATTGATCCCTTGAAAGAGTCAGTAAGGAAGCCTGAATAGCTCGCTAGAGGGAAGGGGCGGGCTAAATTCTTCCTAATTCCGGCTTCAACTTCCAGAGACTGGAAAAAGGAGGCAGAGGAGGAAGACCAGAAAACCAACAACAACACAATATCCCTGCCTAACTGAGGGTCTTGTTAGACATTAAACTCAGCAATGCGAAGCTCAGACGCCGGCCTTCTCCCGTGAGCTTTATTCCCCTTGTGAAAGATAACTGCTCATGGATTTCTAGGGCTTGGGAGGCAATAGCACATCCGTAGCCTCCGATGACCAGAAAGTCCGGTCCAATCTCAATTTTCCCTTTTATGAACCATCTACAGCGATTCTTGGTCTCTTTAACCTTACTATTCCACTGCTCGGGTCCCAGACAATAGTCGGGGATAGGATGGATTCAGAAAGAAACCAGAAAGGGAACAAATGGGTTGTTTTTTTGTTTTGTTTTGTTTTGTTTTGTATTGTTTTGACCGTAAATGACATGTGGGATTATCCGGGCCGAGGCTCCCTTCTGTGCCATAGCATGTATATGCAAGGGTTAAAAATCCCCTATTCTCCTTGGCACCCTTTAGGACCCCCCCCCCACCTTGAATTCCCCACTTAGAAGCGTTGTGGAAGCTAGAATTCCTGATTGACCCCGTTCTCCTCCACTCTGATCATCTCCACCGCACTCAGCGACTCGTTAAACCGTATCCTGCGCTAATCAGCGCTTTCCTGCTCACTTATAAGTGCAATTAAACATCCCGTGCATTTCTATAAGGCTTTCTCTGGTTTTACGCAGTATCTTCACCTAGACTGATGGGAAACTGAGGATTCTAGGCCTTGACCCACGTGCTCACTGCTCCTTGCTGTCCTTAGCTCGACTCGTGATGAGGCGGAACCAGTATCTGAACCCGGCTCGTCTGCCTCTGGATCCATCTGGGGCTGGTTTGCTCTGCCGGCACAGTGGGAGCTTCCAAGCTTGGGGGCTGCGCTTCTTTGTAGAGCCCACAGGGGCGCTCAGGACTAGGGGCTGAATGGCAGGCTGTTAAGGCCCTCTAAAGGAGAAATATTCCATTCCACTTCCCCCTTCTCTCCCCTCCCCCCTCCTCTTTGTGGCAGGGACATTCTGAGGGCAGCTCAGGACCGTGCTGACCTCGTGGCTGAGCTCCAGAATGCCAGGGGAGAGCCTCGTCCCGTTTAGAATAGTGGACCTCTCTGTCATGTAGGAGTGAGTGAGTGTGTGTGTGTGTGTGTGTGTGTGTGTGTGTGTGTGTGTGTGTGTGTGTGTGTGTGTAGGGGAGAGAAGGCACAGAAAGGGAGAGAGAGCAATATAAGGGTTTGACACCTGAGAAGATGTAGCGAAGCTGAAGGAAACCTTGCTGCTTATTATTCTGTATTAGGGAAGACAACCTACTGCTTGTTCCCCATTACTGCCTTCAATTCCCTTCTCATTCAGGGGACCTGAAGCACGGGGCTGGCTTGTTGATTGGTTCGGGTTTAATTCATCTGTGTAATACCCCTGTTCAGAACGACATCTAATTAACACTTTTTGTCGAAGGAAGAGGGGAAGGGGGAAAAAGAAATAAAAGAAAACCCACCAGTAATCATCAATGAACGGGGGTGGGGAAAGAGGCTTTCCCAAGATGAATTCCCACCGTGCATCTTGTGGGCTCTATCTTGCAGATGTCTTAATGAGACATATCTTAATAATGGGATTATCACTCACATTGGGGACGGGACGCGGCAGATGGGGCTTTGATCGGGTGACGTGATGCTCAGGGCTGTAGGAGTCAGCACTTGTGAATCCCTCTCCCCCTTGGAGCTGGGGACCCAGAAGCGAGGGGACTTAAGAGAGGGCTGGCGGGAGGAACAGCAGCAGTTTATTATATGAAATTTGCAAGAGCTCAATCCATTCCTGCTATCTCCTGTGCTTGCATAAACAGGGCAGGTCATTCCGCCCGACTTACATGTTACTGACAAAGGCCCTTGTCCACGTAGAGAAGAAGTCCTATGCTGGGTGGTTATTAACCTTCTGACCCCAAGACCCTCTTAAATACTGAGGGGAGCACGGGACTGAACTCTAGGGAGATGAGATGAAGGAGAAATTTCTATTCCTGATAGCGCACTGAAACAAGCTGCCGACCTACAGTATGAGTTTGATGGACAAACTCCCAATCCCAACTCCTTTAACAATGTGCTCTTAGGTAAACTGCTTAGGCCTTCATCATGACCACTCCCTAACTAACTAACATTCTACCTTTTCCTCTTCTCTTCCCAGCAACTTTTATGATAGAACCAACAAAAGTGTTTGTCTTTTTTTTTTTTTGAACTGCCTAAAAGCCTGTAATTCCATAAGTACATTGAATCTAAGAGCTGAAAGACATGATAGAGTCATTTATAGTCACATCTTTCCTCCTTCCTTACCCCATTTCACCCCCTTCTTCATCCCATTATGTTTTAGAAAGGGCCCAAAGTCAAACAGCAAATAAAAACTAGAGCTGAAACTCCTGTCCTAGTCTTTGGACACCTGTTGCAACGCTCTTTCCATAGCACCACCTATCTAATGGCCCTGTCATGTTTACCTTAGACCTATCTAGATTTGTGAATGCTCTGTTTGAGTTACTATTTTTGTTCAGTTCTCTATTCAACCTAGAAATGTCACTTTATATCCAGCACACTTAGATTAGACTGTAGCTTTCCTGAGGGCAGGCCTAGATATTGATAGTTCTTTCTTTTATGTAGCATCTGGAATAAAAAGTCATAAATAATTAATTAGTGCTTAATAAAGGCTTGATGGTAATGAGAATGAGCAGGATGGTTTCCTTAATGTGTAGTTAAAGGAAAGTTTTCAGTTAATTTCTTTTCAATTTAACATTTATTAAACACCTACAATGTCACTTGCACCTCTAAAGCTATTATTCTATGATCTTATGTGCAAGATATAATATATAGTCTCTGCCTCCAAGAAGTTTACGAGCTGGTAGAAGAGATAAGCCACAGACCACTAATTCAAATCAAAATATGTCACACAATTTTATATTTAGTTATCATGCAGGATCAGTTTTCATTTTAGAGATGAGTAAACTGAGGGTCATAGAGCTTAAGTGACTTGCTTGATATTATAAAGGCGTTAAGTGTCAGAACCATTATCCAGAACTTTGACTCTAAACTTAGTATTCTCTCTAGGTGGCACCCTGGGCAGAATATTGGACTTGGGAATCAAGAAAACCTGGGTTTGAATCCTGCCTCGGACAAATAGTTGCTGCATAACCTTAGAAAAGTCATTTAACCTTTTTCAGGCATAATTTCCTTATCTTTAAAATGGAAATAATAATAATACTTAAGTCACAGAGCTGTTGTTGTAAGGCTTAAGTGAAATAATACATATTAAGTGTTTTACAAATAAAATACGATATAAATGCTAGTTATTATTATGTCATTCTGCTTCTTGAGATATCTATCCGGTAGGAGAAATTCTAAGAGAGAACAATTATTTCTTTCTGGAAAAGGTAAATAAAGTTATAAAGGAAGGGGGAAAGAGCATATGGAAAAACTTGTTATGAGAAAATTACAATAGTTGATTTATTAATTTATATTTATCTGTTAATATTAATTATTTTATAAATATATTTATATATTAAATTATAATTCATAAATTATTGATATTTTATTAAATTATTTAATTAAAAGACGGTGGAGAAAGAAGGTTCAAAGAAACCCCAAGGTTTCAGATATGGGAGCTAGGTTGAATAATAATAGCAAGGATAGAAAGAGGAAGGTAAGAAAAAGTAAGACATTTACACAAAGAGCTAAGGGGATGGATCTTAGGGATGCTGAACCTGAAGTGTTGATGGAGCATGCAGGCAGATATGCCCTGTAGGCCATTAGATATCATAGAATTTTGATCTGTCAGGGTCTTTAGAAGTGATTTCATTCAATCTTCTTTTTATCAATAAGGAAGCTAAGGCTAGAAAAACAAGGAATCAGATCTTTCTGCCTCCAAATACAAGTATTTCCACTTCCCCCTAATACCTCTAAAGACACAAGAACTCAGAAGAAGAATGAGTCTGTTGTTATAAATGTGTAAGTCATTTGCATGTAGGTGGTAGTTAAAAATCTTGGGCGTGAATGAAATTACAAATAGGGAATATAACAGTACCCATGTTAAAACAGATCATGAAGAATAGGAGAGGGAGGGAGACAGAGAAGGAAGAGTTACAGAGATAGAAGGAGAAATCAGAGGACATCTAAAGTCAAAGGAGAATGAGTCAGATAAGAAAGGGTGGTCAATGATGTCAAAGAGGTAAAGAAGGAGGAGGGCATAAATTCTTTGACTATGCAAATACTTGTTTGGGTATGGGTTGAGGCAGAAAGCCTCTGAGGTCCATTTGAGCCTCAGTAAATCTGTGACTTTGTAATTAGTTCACTGGTGATCTTTTAAAACATAATTCCAGAAGAGCATTGGAAGCAGAAGCTCAAATGAAAGCTTTGAGGAGAGATGGGTTAGTGAGCTTACAAAGGCAACTTTTTAGAAAAGTTTAGCAGCAAAAGGAATAAAGAAAAGATGAAATAGTATGTGGGTGAGGTGAAGAGGTCATGGGAAGGCTTTTTTTTTTTTTTTTAAACTTAGGGATATCAGACC
This sequence comes from Sminthopsis crassicaudata, assembly GCF_048593235.1. NCBI lineage: Eukaryota > Metazoa > Chordata > Mammalia > Dasyuromorphia > Dasyuridae > Sminthopsis > Sminthopsis crassicaudata. Next base: position 374,832,431 of record NC_133620.1, on the reverse strand, counting down.
ATGTTTGCTAGGCAAATAGGAGAAGGAACAACTAGAGATTCATGAAAGAGGGTATCTATGTATTGTATTGAGATTCCAGAGAAGATAGGGAGATTTAATAGGATCAAGTGTTCACATGGAAGAATTGTTCCTTTTGAGAAGTGGGAATACCTTTTCTATGATCAGAAAGGCAGTGTTGCATAGTAGATATGGTACTGGACTAGGAATCAGAAAGACAGGTCCAGATCCTGTCTCACACATTTACTATGTAATTCATAGGCAGGCCACTTAAACTCTCTTTGCCTCAGTTTCCTCAGCCTATAAAATGAGGGGGTTGATTGATATTCTCTGAGGCATCTTCCAGGTCTAAATCTATGAGCCTATGAAAGAAGAGAGAGTAAGGTAAAAATTCTCAAACACTTTGAGAAACTGAGGAGAGAAGTTGAGGAAGTTCAAGTTGGATAATTTCAAATGTCTTTGAAAAGTGAGAAAAAGAAAATCTAAGAATCTAAGAATAGGGGCTGGGAATGAAGTTAGGAACAAGAGGAGAGAATAAAAGACTTGAAACAGCTACTTGGGGAGTAAGATAGAAAGTCAATAAATTGGATTGTGAAGCAGCAGGGAAGGCCAAGCTGAGGTTATGTACCATAAATTTGTAGTGGGTAAAAATCAGATCAATTCTATATCTTTTTTTTTCCTCCAGTAATGCTTAGCAATAAAGGTGAAGAGTAAGTTTAGTGTGAATGGGGAATGGGAGAGATAGAAGGAAAAGAAGTTGAAGAGTAGAATTCTGAAGCTTCCAGTCTTGGACATGATGCAATTCAAAAGATAATGAGTTCAAGTATGTGATGCTTTTTGGTATACAGTCAAAGTGAGGTGGAAGAATTGTATAGGCTAAAAAGTACTGTATAATCAGGTTGTTTGAGGAGTTGGTGACATAAATGTTGAAATCTGTGTAAATTATGACAAAATGTGGCTAAGAAGCCAGTAGAAAGCTCACTGAGAAAATAAGGGAAATGTTCCAGAGGTCAGTCATTAATAACAAAAATAGAAGAAAGCAGTATAGACACCTTATATGACTCTTAGAAAAAAAGGCAGGTCACTGAGAAATGGTAGAAGAGGAATGTTTGAGAAGTGATAGTGGGAAATGAGTGGTATTATTCATCCCTTATCTTGGTCTTGTAATGTTTTAAGGGGGTGCAAGGTGTGTCTTTATGCCCAGCTCTAATTACATCATGCCGCTATTCAAAAACCTTCAGTTTTCTCTCTTTGAGTCCGAATTCCTTGGCTTTGCATTCAAAGTCGTACACATTCTGATTCCAACCTATCTTTCTAGTCTCAGCTCACGTTACTTCTTTTGCTACACTCTCTGGGCCTGCTGATTTAAAATATTCACCTTTTTCAATTCCCTCCTGTTATCATGGTCTATCTCTGTGCCTTTGTTCAGATCATTACCTATATCTAGAATTGTCTTCTCCCTCCCTCCCTCCACTTTCCACTCTTCCCCCAATCCAAATATGTAAATCTTTCCCTTCTTTCAAGGCTCAGCTCAGGTTACATCTCTGGCATGAAGCCTTCCTTGATATCCCTGTCAATAAGATCTTGATATTTATAGAATTATCCCTTCTACATCATGGAGGTTAGGAGTACAGTGCCCTCACAATCTGGAAAATCCATGCAAATTTTTTTGGCTCTCCCATTGTACCATAAAAGAAGTTTGAATTATTTTCCTTTTAGTTAATGAGGTGTTTCCAATACCTTATTGTGAAATCTGGGTTAAGTATTTAGTCATAGGATCTATGTTATCTGCTGACCTTGTCATGTCATCTATAATTTCTGCAAAACTCCCCTAAAATTCCCATTCAATTTCTCATATCCAGTGGAAATATGGTGAAACTTTTATGGGAAAAGTTGGAATGTGGAAGGGATAACTATACAACTTTAACATTCAAAAAATATTTTATATACATGTTCCCAAAGGCTCTTCACAACAACCTTATCCTATGAGCAGTTTTGTGAAATAGTGTATAGAGAATTGGCTTCAGTATCAGGAAGCATATATTGGTCATTTGATTTTGGGCACATCATTAAATTCTCTGTTCTTGAGGCAGTTTACTGCCAGCTGAAGAGAAGGGGCCAACCTGCATTAGTGGAAGGGAGTTTCCTACACTGAAAAAAAATCACAGATCCAATCTCTATTCCTAACATCTTATGATTAAATGCTATGGGAATCATCTACATCAGACTCATTTTGCAGATGGGGAAAGTGAGAATCAGAAAGGATTCATGACTTGCTCATAGTCATACAATTGTTAACTGTGAGAGATAGGACAGGAATCCCAATATTTCTCTCTTCTAGACCCAGCAGCTCATCCATTGCACTATGCTGCCTCTGACTTCACAGAACACTTTGTAATTTTCTAATGCACTTTTTACTTAATATTATATATTATTATTGCCTGTTTTGTGTCATCCCTAACATATTATAAATTCTATAAGAACAGGGACTGCGTCTTATCTAAAGTCTTTATCGCTCCAGCACCTAGCATAATACTCTGAACATAATAGGTGTTTAATAGAAGTTTCCTGAATGAACCAAAGAATGAATAAAGGAAAATGAGTCTGGCAGCAATGTGTAGGATTGATTAGTGAGTGGGTAGAGAGACTGAATGCAAAGAGACCAGTAAGGAGGCTAGGATAATAGTCTAGATAAGAGATAACTAGAGCCTAAAGTATGGCAATGGCAATGAGGGATTCAACAAATAATACAAAAAATATTTATTGATTATCTACTGTGTTCAAGTCACTGCATCTTTCTGAAAAATAATAAGATTCTTCTTTCAAAATAACTCCTCCTCCTATGGGGCTGGTGGAAGAATTATTTTGTAGGAAGAAGTAATGGTATTTGGCAAATGGTTAGAATGTAGAGCTGAGAGGAACGATTCAAAGATGACCAGAAGATCTGACTTTCATTGTTGTTTCTTCCCAGGGATTAGTACAAAAGGGAGACTTTTTCTAAATTCATTATAAAAATTCATTATTCTTCTCTTCTTCCTAGAACATCCTTTCACATCAGTAACCACCTCTTCTTTCCCAAGTTCCCAAGATAAGACTGGATAGAGAGGCAAAAAAGAACTGGATTTCTTGCTTATTCTATCAAATCTCCACCAACTTTTTACACTATAATATCTCTTTCCTGCTAAGCTAGAGGGTGAGATAGAAGCCTTAAAACAATTGAAGAACACTTTTACAGAATAACTGATGAACATTTGCTAATTAACATACCTAAATACAAACTGAGAACTTGAGTGTTATGAGTTTACGAGTCTATCAAGAAGACATTCTAGAAGGAGTTGATTCCTAAACCAAATTTTAAAAGATGTGAAGGACATAAAGTGATGGAAAGGAAGGGCTAGATTGTTCATGGAAGAGAGGAATAATATGGACAAAGATAAGGAGGCAGAAACTGTCAATCAATCAACAGACATTTATTAAGTGCCTACTATGTGCCAGGCAGTATGCTAAGCACTTGAGAAGAAATTAGGGAACAGATTATACTAGCTGGAGAGGTGGATCTGTTTAAGAGGGAAAATGAGAAATAAAGGCATGGAAGAAGGAAGCCTTGAATATTCATATCTCTCTCTCCTCTCAAAAGAGAAAAAAGAAAAGGCTTCTGCATATACAGGCGTTGCATATATTCCAATTGGCAGGGACTTTTGAGGTCAATTCTAAACCCTATTTCACTATTTATATATTCCAATTCTAGCCATCCTATAAGGTATAGCTCAAATACCACGCAAAGTCCAGATCTGATTGTGTCACCCCCTCACTCAACAAACTCCAGTGGCTACAGCTAGGAGCAAATATATTGTCCTCTATTTGGCATTAAACCCCCTCACAAACTGGCCCCTTTATACTTCCAGCCTTCTTATAGTTTACTCTCTTCCTCGAATTCTATCATCCAGAGAGACCAGCCCACTTGTCATTCCTTGAAAAAAACACATCGAATTTCTCAACTCTTGTGACTTTGGACTGGTTATCCCCCATGCCTCGAATATTCTGCCCCCTCATCTCTGCCTCTCAGCTATCTTGTTAGACTTCCTGTTTAAAAAAAAAAAAAAAAAAAAAAAGCTGCCTTTTTTCCCCCTGGAGGCCTTTCTGGGTCCTGTCTCTCAAACCTTTCCTAATCCCTCCCTTGAGTCTTCCATTCTTCCAAGAATATTTTCCCTTGATTCTACATATATTTTGCATGTACCTGCTTACTTCCATGCTGTCTCCTCTTCCTCCCCCCATTAGAATGTAAGCTCCCTAATGACAAAAACTGTTTTTGCCCTTCTTTATATCTTCAGAACCTAACATAAATGCTTCTTGATTCACTGGCTCCATGAAGTTTTTGATCACCTCAGCTGGAAAGAGAAAGATCTTTCCCTCCCAGAACTCTTACAGCACTTGATATAAAATCTCTGAGTGCTAAGTATAATTAGCATATATAGAGAAGAGAGTCACCAGACCTGGACTCTGACACTTTATAACTATATGACCGCTACTATGTCATTTAATTCCTCAAGCTTTAGTTTCCTCGGATGTGAAATGGGCTAATAATTCTTGAAATGCCTTTTATCACAGAGGTTTGTGAGAAATACATTTAGTAAACCATAAAGGGACGCAGAAATGTGAGCAAGTGTTACTGATGTGTACCCTATGCTTTTTTTTCCTTTCAATAAGATCTCTGTATTCGGACTCTTATTTTATTTTTACATCACTGCTCTAGTCCTTATTTAATATAATAATAATAGTTGGAGGTAGAGGGGAATTGGAGACATTTGATCCAACCTCCTTGTGTTATAGGTGAGGGAACTGAGGTCCAGAAAGGGAAAACCACTTATCCAAGGCTACACACCAAACTTTTTAGCCCTGGTACCAAATCCATTATTGTTGCTGCCATACCAGACACCATTTTTTATCTTTGCTATGTATATGTCTTATTATCTACCTAGATTATGCTTAGCCCAAGGCATCATGAGTGCTCAATTCCTGTTTATTTAATTGAATAAAACTGAATTTGCTTTTTTAGAAGTAATCTGTGCTTTGCTCTTGCTCAAGAATCCAGGTAGAACCTCCAGCTTCTGGAAACCATGTGGTTGCCTAGTAGCTGAAAGGGTTAATTCAGCACCACAAAAGAATTCCAGAGTAGACTCAAGGGACTGGCTCCCACCTCAGGCAGATGCCAGTTCAACATCTGTGAAACAACTTAAGCTCTCTGGGAAGAAGGTGCTATATAAATCCTGGGTGTTATTATTATATAATTCAATTCCCAAGTTAGCCAGCAAAGCAATAATAAGGCAGGATACCTGAGACTTGAGACTTGTACATCCCAAGTTTGCTGTGTGATATAGGCATCATTGATTGACCTCTCTGGATTTCCTTTGCCCCCCTGAGTCCAAGGTCTTTTGTTCCCTCTAATAGCATCCTCAGCTCACAAGTCACCAGTGTTGATCTAACATGGTAAGGAGCATGATAAAGATAAAAGAATACTGGCTTAAGAATCAGTTCACTGACAGGTCAGTGAACCTCTCATTTTCTTAGCTTCCTCATTTGTAAAATGAAGAAGTAGGAATAAAGTTTTGTCCTCTGATTCTCAAAAACCTGGGTTCAAATCCCACCGTTGACATTCATTACTGTATGATTCAATATAAATCTCTTAACCTCTCTTTAACTCCCAAAATAATAAATTGCAAAGCAGTTGCTGAGCTAGAGTTTCCTCACTAGGAGTTCCTACACCAATGAAATCACAGGTTGCAACCAAAAAGAAAAAAAAAAAAAAAGAAAGAAAGAAAGAAAAAAAAGGAGTGATAATAATAGCTGCACTACCTACCTTGTAAGATAGTTGTGAGCATCAAATGAGATAATATATGTAAAGTGCTTTGAAAAGTCTTATATAAATATCTTTTAGAATCATTATTAGGGCAAGGGAATAGAGAAATTCTGGCCCATGCTCCTTTGCCCCTCTATCCCTGTCCTTTCTAATAATAACTTGTTTTATTTTAACCTTCAAGGTAGGCAGGCGATATTAGCATCCCCATTTTATAGAGGAGGAAAACACTCAAGGAAAGTGTCTCGGAGTGGCAGAGCTGGGACTTGGGACCATAAATCAAAAGCTAGAAGGGAAGGACCTTCAAGACCATCCAGTTCAGCTCCCTCATTGTATAGATTGAAATAGTTACGGCTTGGAGAACTTAATGAATTGCCTAAGGTTATTTATTTTACAAGTTGAGATTTGAATCCAGATCTTTTGAATGAACTGCTACTCTTTCCAGAGAGTCAATGTTCCAACTCTTTCCCTCCCCCCACTACCAGCCTTTCCCATCTTCCTTATTCTTAAAGGAAAACAGAAGCGGCAATTCTGAGAATGTGCTGGAAGATGCTTGGGAGAGGGCCCCATATGACATCCTGTCCAGTTCAGTGATCTGGGCCCCATCCCCCTTTCCCACTTCACTCCCTTCCTCCAGATTCTGCTCAATGAGGGCATTTCTTCTGACCTCCTGACCTCCCCCTGCCTGGGAGGATGGAGGGATAATTAGCAGCGCTTCTCCTGGGGAGTGGGAGAGAAGAGTGGCTCATTAAACCAGCCAAGCATGCCCCCTCTGCCTGCTTTTCCCTCCCTCTTTCTTCTCCCCCTTTCTCCCTCCCTCTCCCTCTCTGCCTTTCTGTGTGTGTGTGTGTGTCTCTGTCTGTCTGTCTGTCTGTCTGTCTCTCTGCCTTTCTATGTATGTATGTCTCTGTCTCTCTCAGTCTCTGTGTGTGCTCTCTGTCTCTCCTCTCTTTGGACCTCTGCCTCTTTCCCCTCCTCCATTGTTCTCAGTTTCCCTTTTTGCCCTCATCTATTTTTATTCTCTTCCTTCAATCTTTTTTGACCTATCTCTTCTCTTCTCCCCTGACTCCACTAAATTTCCCTCCCCCATTTTAATCCTCTTGTTCCTCTATCCTTCTTCTCTGCTGTTTTTTCTTCCTTTTCCTTCTCTACCTTTTTGTTATTTTCTCTCCTCTTCCCTCTCTTCCCCTTCCATCATGACTTCTCCTCTTTTCTAGATCCATTCTTTCTTTTTTTATCTACCTACTTGGATTATTTTACCATTTCCTTTTCCTTTCTTTCTTTCTTTCTTTCTTTCTTTCTTTCTTTCTTTCTTTCTTTCTTTCTTTCTCTTTTTCTTTCTTTCTTTTCTTCATATTCTCTTCCTTATCTTTATCCTCTTTCTATCTTCCTCATTTTAATTTTCCTTTTCCCTTTCTTTGTTCCTTTGATTACTATTTTCTCCTTCCTCTCTCACTTCCCCCTTCCCTCCTGCCCTTTCTCCTTTTCCTGCTTCTTCCCATATGTCCTTTACCACACTAAAAGAAATATATGTTTTAAGAAATTCCTGCACATTCCATCCTTTCCTGGATTCCAGTCTTGCAAGGCAGGCATGCTGGGGGGAGGAGAGGGGAAGAGAAAGGATAGTTCTAAAATTTGCCCTTCTTAGGGCCCCTGCCATCTTCAAACCTATTAGCTAGAAAGTCCTCAGTATGAAACCCACTGACAAGGAATGAAGGGTTGATGGGACCAATGACATAGAGAAAGAATGTGACTGTATGAGAGCAAGCAGAAGCAAAAGAGATGCTATTTTATGTGGGAATCACCCATTATGTAGCTGTACAAGTCACCTATGGTGGCTGAACCTCTAAAAACCTCATCTAGGTTGCCTGTAAAATTCAAGTCTCCATGGTGAGATGTTCTGGGGTAAGGTGTTAGTGTGTGTGTGGGAGGTGATAGAGGCATGCAGGACTGTTGATCTAGGGAAATATGAAAAGGAAAGGAAGATACAGAGCCTATGTAACATGGCTGGAAATCAAGATATCTCCCACCCTGGTCCTTACTCCCTCATCTTTTGGCATTGATTCCTAGTTTTCTTGAAGCTTCCTGTCTGATTTTACCATACTATTGCCTCTTATGAAACCACAGAGCAATAGAGATCAGAATATAATTATCTTCACGTCCATTTAGCAGATGAGAAATTGATAGTGTACATAAATTCAAAATAAGGTGAGATGAGCATTTCATTTTCTTCTGAGACTGTCACAATATCCCTGTGACAAACTGAGCTTTGGGAAGCCCAACCTGAGGTAGAAGTTTGGGATCTTCTATTAAATTCTTCCATCCTCTATAAAGCAGAATTAATCTGGATAGAATCTTATCCCTTGGATTCTAAAGCCCTTCCAGGAATCCTTCTGAATCCCCTCCCTAATAAGCCCCTTTTCAATGCTGTTTTGTTTCTATATGACAACTCTCATTTACATTTTACAGCTTATTAAATTCTTTCTTCCTAAAAATCTTATGATGTAGGTAATGTGAATATTATTGTACCAGCTCTTTAAATGAAAGTACTGAGGCTCAGAAAGGTTATTTGACTTGCTCACAGACACACAATTACATAACAAATGCTGAAGTAAGGATCCTCTCAACTCCAGATTCCCCGGGTTTTCTTCCTACACTATGACATCCATCCTTCTCCCACCTTCAAATCAATCAACTGACTAGCATTTATTAATCTTCTACTCTAAGGCAAAAACTATGAATAATCCCCGGAGGCTGGAATACAACAAAACAATTCTTTCCCCCCAGGAGTCTACATTCTAATGAGGAAGAAGCACACAAGACAATATTTATACATTCAGTATTTAAGCACATACAGAGTATGTGCTTAAATATAAATATAAAGAGAATAATAAACATAAAAATGTATATATAAATATATTTATAAATTAAATGTATATGATATATAAGGTACATGTCTACATAAAGTATAACTAAAAAATAAATCATGGGTTTTAATATAAATGTTAAATGTAAAGAAATTAATTATAAGATAGTTTAAGAGGAAGAGCACCAGAAGTTGAAGGGACCAAGAAAGTGTTCTTATAGTGCAATAGATAAAGCATCTGCCCTGTAAGTCAGGAGGACCTGAGTTCAAACTTGTCCTCAGACAGTTAATAGCTATGTGACTCTGGGCAAGTCACTTAATCTCATCACCTCTGAAAAAAAGAAAGGTGTTCATGTAGAAAGCAATACTTGAACTGTGTCAAAGAAAGAAATTCTAGGAGACAAAGGTGAGGAAGTAATTCATTCCAAGCATGGGGAACAGACATAAAGGCCCAGAGATGGGACAATGGAGTATTGTGTTTGAGGAGCAAAGAGAAGGTCAGTTTAGCAGGACTGTAGAATGCAGAATACAGTGTGAGATTGGAAAGATAAAAAGGGAATAGTTTGTGAAGGGCTTTAAAAGCTCAGCAGAGTTTATCCTAGAAACAAAAGGAAGCCACTGGAGTTGACTGATTAGCATTCAGACCTGAGTTTAGGGCAATCATTTTGGCAGCTGTGCATAAGATAGATAGAAGTGGTGGAAGCTTAAGGCAGGGAGACCCATTAAAAGGGTATGGAAATTATCCAGTGATGAGGTCCTGAACTAAGGTGAGTAGAGAGAAGGGATCAGACAGGATGAAAGAAACAACAGAATTTGGCAACTGGTCGAATATGTAGAGAGAAGGAAGATTCAAGGATAATACAAAGAACAAGAACCTGGGAAACTAGAAGGGATTATGGTGCCTCTGACAGAAATAAGGAATTTTGGAAGTGGGGAGGGCTCTGGTGGGGAAAATAATTAGTTCAGTTGTAGATGAGTTGAACATGAGATGTGGTGATATGTAAAGAACAACTGATCCAGATTTAGAAACCAAAGGTTCTAATCCTGGTTCTCCTACCAGACTTTGTAACCTTGAACAAATCACTGTACCTAAGGCCAAGGTCATCCACTGCATCATGGGCCATGCACAGTCTTCTAATTTGTGTCTTATCACGGGATTTCAGTGACTCAGAAGGAGAACCCAATTCATTCAATTATAATTCATTTAAATCCAATTTACTCACAAATCAAGACATCTCACTTGTGATATCATCCTTGTGATATCTCTTTAAGAATGAAGAACGAACCACTCTAGTTCTCAGTGCTCTCATTTGTAAGATGAGAGATTTGGACAAAATGATCTCTAAGACCTTTTTCAGCTCCAATTCTGTGATCTTAAGTCTTCCTCCAGTTGACCATATCTAGTCTACCTAGCTATCTTCCTCTAATCATTCAAACTAGCTCCTGAAATTTCATTTTTTACATATTGCTTTCATAGACTGATCACAGAATCTTAGAGCCTTAATGTGCTGAAATAGATATTAAAGATGACTTAATATAATCTCATTCTGCAGATGAGAAAAATAAGATTCAGAATGTAAATGACTTATCAAGGCCAAACAGCTAGTTCTGGGCAAAGCCAAGATTTCATCCTTTTAGGATCACATTCTCTTTCCTGATCAGAGAAAGAGGTAGCTTCCTGTTTTGATTGCCACACATACCACCCTTACTTTCTTAAATGAACATAATTTTATGTGCATACAATAGGAAAGGAGTAACTGGATAGTAAAGTGAAAAGAATGCTGGACACTCATCTTCCTGAGTTCAAATCCAGCCACAAATGCTTATTAACTATGGGAGTTTAAGCAAGTCACTTAACCCTATTTGCCTCAGTTTCTTCATCTGTAAAATGAGTTGGAGAAGGAAATGGCAAACTACTCCAACATCTTTACCAAGAAAACCCCAAATAGGATCACAGAGTCAAACACAACTGAAAAATGTGAAAAATATTATCTTGTTAGATAATAGCAATACTCTACTGTAGCCAATCTTAAAATTTGGTCAATAGGGAATCACAGATTCTCAGAGATAGAAAATATCTAGGAGCAGAGGGTCTCTCTAGTCTAAGGGGTCTTCTACTAATATCTTCAGCATCTGACTTCTTCCTGAAAAACTGCAATAACAATAAACTCACTACCTATCCAGGCAATGTATTCTATTTGGGATAGCTTTATTATCAAGGCTCTCCCCATCCCAATCTCTGTATATCATGCCTAAATCTGGCCCTCTGTACTGCAACTAATCTTACTTTTCATTCCCTTTGGCCTTTTTATAAGTAAGGCTGTAATGATGATGCTAATCTTGGACACATGTTCCTTAGGGGCAAGGCTTGAGTGAATCTTGCATAGTTTTCAACAACAGACAGCTCCTAAAGGCTCACTGTTGATGATAAAAAGGATGATACATAACACTGGCCCATTTGGGACTGGGTTCCCCAAGGGGACCTTAGACACTGGGGATTAACTTGAACTTTGTCCACTTTTGCCCGGCTTAGAAAGGAAGCAGCAGTAGCTTGCCTCTAGAGCCTAAACAAAGCATTTATGAGCAATAGGCTAGGCTGGAAAATTGCAACCCACTGTGGGTTACTGTGGACCAGGGCTTTTTGTTGCCTTCATTCCAGCACATTATCATGTAACAAAATAAATACTCCTAGGACATGGTCAGTGGAATTTTCTGATGCTAAAGAAGGCTATTTTTTAAAGTAATATTTTAAATGCCCTTCCTGAGGTTCCCCTGCAAGTTGAACTCTAAAGAACCTTTAATCTTATTTATTAAACCTAGTCTTAGTTCTGCCTAGTTCTTCTTTCTTTCACTTAAAATTTAGTATTTGGAATTGGCTTGAGGTACTTGAGAAGATAATAAGAGTTAGCAGCAGGACTCATAGAGGAGCCCTAGAATGAGTGACTTTGGACAGATTTTATAATCTGTTTTTTCTTCTATAAAGTGAGGAGGCTGGACTCTATGTAAGATTTCTCCCAACATTATAAATCCATGCAATTCTGATGGTCCAAACTTTAGCCCTGAATGATAATTCAGGGTTAATCTCACTGTCCCTTCCTCACACAACCTTTGGGAAAACTGAGTGATTCCTCCCTCCCTCTGCCAAACCAGAGGATGAACAGAAAAGGAAAAAGAAATTGCTGAGAAGAATGGGGCTGTGGACTTGGACACCAACAGAAGGCTCACAGATGCCCTAACCATATTTAAAGGAATGCAGATGTGGAGGAGGATAAAGAAAAGCTGGATCAGAGCAGGCTTGCCAGAACTCTGGGATGCTCTGCCCTTTGGGATGAGGATTGAGCAATCTGCTCTTGAGTTTGTGTGGGAAACAGCACTAGTCCCAGGCCCTTTGGCGGCTGGTCAGTAGGTCAGGGGGAGTGAAGGGTAGGGGAGCTGAGGCCAAACTTAGTGTCTGGATATAGGGGACCATAAAATCTGTTAAATTTTCCTGATTTCACTGGAGTTTTGAGAAATGTGCCTTTGGAAGCAGGTATCTGGGTAGCACAATGAATAGAGCACCAGCCTTTAATTCAGGAAGATCAAATCAGGCCTCAGATACCTCCTACCTGTGTGGCCCTGAGCAAGTCACTTAACCCCATTTGCCTCAGTTTCCCCATCTGCAAAATGGCAAACCATTCCAATATCTTTGCCAAGAAACCTCAAATGGGGTCACAAAGAGTCCAACATTACTGAACAACAAAACCTCTACTAAGGATTATCTACAGGGCATTTACTTACCAAGGTTAGACTGAGAAAAAGTTCTGTGAGACAATTACAAAGATCCTGATCTAATACTGAGAGCTCCATCCTATATATTCCTATAGTTGCCCCAATGCAAAGCTCTCCACCATCGACTAACCAACTGCCACCAGCCCCTCCATAGGAATCTTCCAGTTGCTAGCCTTCCCACTGCCTGTATGTCCCATTCCTCTAACCAGTTTTCTTTGGTTAGAATCTTTTGGATGAAATTTTTCTATACTGATGCAGCTAGAGTACTGAGTCAGGAAGGTCTGAGTTCAAATTTAGCCTCAGACACTTAACTATCTGAATGACCCTAGCAAACTACTTAACATGTATTTGCTATACCTGAAAGACCAGAGTTCAAACCTTACTTCATATTTTTACTAACTGTAGGACCCTGGGCAAACTTTACCTGTTAGCCTTAGTTTCCTCATTTGTAAAAGGGAATGATAATAATAATACTACTTGCCACAAGCATAAGGATCAAATGAGATAAAATTGTAAAGAACTTGTTTAACCTTAAAATGCCATAGACATGCTAACCAATATTATTGATGCAGATCATAACTGGGCTATAATTTACACTATTAGAAAGTTGCCAGGGACAGTGAGAAGTTAAGTGATTTGCCCATAGCCACATAATGGTATCTGTAACCTCTCATCCTAGCCATACTAGTAAGAATTAATGTCCCTCCAACATAATCATGCTATTCTTCTCAAAACTCTTTTGGACAGCCTACCCATTCTCAGAGGGGGGAAATCCATAAATGTTCACTTTGCATATGTTTTTGTATATTTTCGATGTACTCATAGGTTTTGGTGATTTTTTTCTACCTTTAAAAAATACTAATTGTTATATGGGATGGCTTTTTAGGGAGAGGGAGAGAAAAGTGGAAGGATGCTAAGTAAAACCCAAGTCAACAATAAAAAACTTTTAAAATAATCTGTTGGAGCCCAGTACTCCTAGTGCTTATTATAATAACTACTCAGCACAGCCTTTAAAAGGCTCTTCTTTCAGCTGTCCCTCCCTCAGTGCCCTGAACACTTCATTTCTCAGTATTCCTCAAAATGCATTCTGCATTCCAGCCAGGTAAACCTGCTCATTCGAAACTTTGAACCATCCCAAAGGTCCCTCCTCCCACTTAAAATATTCCCTTTCTTCCTCTCTACCCATATATTTCCTTTTCCTCCCTCTAAGTATAGTTCAAAGTTTGTCTGCTTAAGGAAACCCACTGAGGCTAGCCCTGCCCAGAACCACTTGAGGGCATCCCAAAATGTTTGAACTGCTAGAAATATTAGAGGCCATTTAGTCTGACCCTTCAATTTACAGTGGATCAGAGAGAGACCTAGAAAGAGGAAGTGTCTTGTCCAATGTGGTAGTGGCACTCTCTCGTCCATATTCCTTCAGTATTTTTGCCCTCAAAACTATATTTATCTGAACTTGTTTATTCCTTTTTTGTAGGCATAGGCATAATAATATCCCCTGAAAACCTCACAAGAGGATATATATCAGGTTTTTCCTTCAACATCAAATCACAACCTTCAAAGTGGCAAAACCTTCCTGGCACTAGAACACTCCCAGGTAAGTTACTTTATCCATCTTTAGCTCCTCACCCCACTTACACAAGAATCAGGCCAGTCAATTCTATCTAATGCCCTGGTCAATAGATTTCTTTTTTCACTGAGTTGACCAGCTGTTTGAACAAAAGCAACAAACTGTTTTCATACCATGCAAACTCTTCCCGTCTTTCTGGATAGGGGAGCTGCCCTGAATGGACGGGAAACATCCAAAGAGAATTCTATTTCATAAATATGTTTGGGTGCCTACTATGTGAAAAACATTGTGTTGGGTGCTGGGAAACCACAGATGTAAATTAGACAGAAGGGATCAGACTTGACTGCATATTGTGGTTGTGAGATCCCCATGAGAGATGCTGAATATAAAAACCACTGAAGATTTTAAGCAATCCCATTCCAAGAAAGAACTTAGGAGAGCCAAAAACAAATCAGGAAGAGAGTTTGTTGGACAATGAATTCTTGAGGTTTCATTTCAGATTATACCTCTTTGCTTCTTGTCCATTTGTCTTATTTTGAAAATTGCTGAGATCAGATCAACCTATGCTAAATGACTGGGGCAAACAACCACAAGTCCCCTTAAACTAGGTTTCAAGGGGAGTCAGTCACTTCCAGCTTCTCAAAGTGCAAAAAAAAAAAAAAAAAAAAAAGCTAGGTCACTCACCATAAGGTTGAACTGTCTCCTGAGGTAGCCATACAGAGATGGTTGGTACTTTCTGACCACTACATAATTATTATTAAAGCATTCAACTCTCAATTAGCTGAACCAATGGAGGAGAGCAGTAGAGTGGAGAATACAAAAAGCAATTTCTCTTTGGCTTTGGAATGCATTATAATGAATTTTTAGCAGCACCTTATTATGTTCTGCTGAAGGTAATATTAAAATGGGTCTGAGTACCCTGAGAGTACACATTAACTGATGGTGAGAGAAAGATGTCTCTTGGCTCCAGGGGAAACTGGGGGATGAGGGCGGAAGTCCCCGGAGGAACCAGACCTGAGATTAAACAATTTCTTCAGATAATCCACCAAACAGATAAACCATATGCAAGGAAATCAAGAGAAAGAGGTAAATAACTGCCCGAAGCAAGATTCCATATTACTCAGTACAAAATGTGTGTGTGTGTGTGTGTGTGTAGGGGTGATGTTGGAACTGGAGAGTCCATAGAGAAATGGGGGTGGTGCAAACTGAAGCTTTCTTTTTGGACTCTGTATCCCCAACATCTATCACAGTGCCAGGCACACTACAGGTACTCCATAAATGCTTGTTGAATGGAATTAAATGACTGCAAACCCCCAATCCCCATTCAACAGGCTCCCTGAACCACTACAATTCTTTAAACAAGACAGCTCTTGCTGTAGTTCTCATAAAGCAAGTTCCTTTCCACTGATTTACTCCATGGATCTAAAAAGTTCACCCTGGGAAAAATTCCTGTCCCAGCCCACAGCAGTCTATTTTGAACGGTACTCTTTCTTAATTCAGGGCCAAGTTTTCTGAGATTCCCTGAGCTTGAGTTTTCATTATGGGGGGGGGGGAACTGTTATGCTTAAGACTTTTATGTTAGTCTTCATTCCCCCCTCTTTTTCTTTTTTTTTAAATTTTGCCTGCTGTTTTCAATTGCAAAGGAAAAGATGGAGATGAGGCAGCTATCCCTCGCTCTGCGGTTAAGCTCAGCAATGATCCTACAAGCCTGGAATTTGAGGAATTTCCTGCCCCATGCTCCCTGGAAGAGCAGAGACCTAGCAATTAGCCCTGAAGTTTCCACTCCTGCCTCCCTCCACTCAAGTTAAGTGCCCACACTGTACAGCCCAAACAGAAAGAAACTCAAATGGTGGAAGAGACAGGCTTGGGCTCTATTTGTAAACTTAATACCCAGGAGGATTTTCTCTCCCAGAACTCCCCCACCCCTTTTTGGAAGCAACTACCTAAGAAGGGCCTGCCAGCAGTCAATTCCACATACTTTGCTCATCTTAAACTTCAGAAATTACAATAATCACACACACACACACACACACACACACACACACACACAGAATTAAATTTGCCTTTTTGCTTCTTGAACTGAAAAGATTCAATAATATCATTTGCTCATTACTGCCTGGGATCAGTTCCTTGGAATTTCTAAAATTCTCCTGCCCTCCCTCCTCCATCATCCAATAGTGGGACACCAAAAGAAAGCCCTTGGCCTTGAGTTTCTATTCTTTTTCATTCTAATTCTTGCCTCTTTCCCTTCTGTCTCTTCCCCTTCTGGTATTTTATTCATGTACTAATTCATTTAGCTCATGTCCTTGTAATATGTCTGTCCTGTGATCTGTGAGTCCTTTCAGGTTTGTCCATGTCAGCATATCTGTCTCAGATTGGAAACCCCTGGACATCAAGAACTGTGGCTTTTTTTTCCTTTTGCTTCAATTTGTTTGGTCAACTCTCAGTTACTCGGTCTGGAAGCAGCAGTGTAGATAATCCAAAGTCATTTCTATGTGGCTTTGAAATGCCTTATATAACTTTTTTGCAGCTGCAGCAGAAGCAGATTTCCTTTCCTAATTATGTTTTGCTCAGGCTAATATTAAAATGGGTTTGTATTCCCAGATCACACACCAACCAATGGCTGAAGGAGGGGGCCCAGGAGTGTGCTGGCTGTCAGGGCAAAGCCAGTCTGGGATTAAACATTTGCCACAGAGAATCCCCAGTGTATAATCCACAGGCAGATAATTGAGAGCTGACTGCAGAGTGGCCCATGAAGGTAGGCACTTAATATACGATTAATGATTGATTGGTTCCAGTCTCTATTCTGTTCTTCTCTTTGCCCAGATTTCCTCTCCTGGGTCTGCCTGTGCAACTATCTCCTGCTTGCTATTTCTGCCTTTATGCACTCTCTTTTCTCTTCCCCCTACCACCACCTTCTTTATATACCCAATTTCTCTCTTCCTCTTGCCCTTTCCCGAGGAGAAAAGATATCCCTTTGCCTTTTTTTCTGCCCATGGAATCCGTAGGGGAGGAAGGAAGAGCAGGAGGGAAATCAAGCATATAGAAATGAATAGATCCAAGGAGATACAGCAGGGTGTACTGTAAAGAGTAATATGCTGGGAATCAGAAGACCTGGCTTTGAGTCCTGACTCTTACCCTGAATTATTCAATGACTATGGATGCCACCTCTTTAGGCCCCAGATTTCTCCTAGAGTAAATGATGATAACTGAACCAGATGGTCCCTGATAAGTCTCTCTGGCCCCCTCTGCCTGATCAGGTCTGATCCAGAGCATTGATTTCAGTTCTGGGCACCATAAGAACACTGGTGAGCTAGAGAGAACCCAGGCAAGCATAATGGTAAAGGACCTTTAGCCCATGTTATCTAAGAATCTGTTGAAAAACCTAAGGATGGTTAGCTTGAAGAGAAGATTCAGAGAAACAAGAGCGGTATTCAAGCATTCAAAGGGCTGACACATAAAAAAGAAATTAAAATCCTTTCATTTGGCCCCAGAGGGTAGTACCAAAAGCCATCAGGGGAAGTTGCAAATTTAGACTAGATGTCAACAAAAGGCTTCCTAACAAATTTCAGTCTTGTCTGATTCTTCATGGCCCCATTTTGGGGTTTTCTTGGCAAAGAGGCTGGAGTGGTTGGTCATTTCCTTCTCCAGTTCATTTTACAGATGAGGAAACTGAGACAAATAGGATTAAGTTACTCACCCGGAATCACACAACTAGTAAGTATCTGAGGCCAGTTTTGAAAATTTAGGAAGATGAGTTTTCCTAGCTTTGTCTGGCAATCTATCCATTGCACTATCTAGCTGCCCCCTAAAGGAGAAATGACCAAAGAGGGGTGGGTTCCCCCTCATTGGGAGCCTTGGTGCAGAGCCTGGAGGAGCACTTTTCAGATATATTGTTATAGTGAAGATTCCTCTGGGCATAGATTATACAAGATGGCCATAGTGCCATGTGATTCTGTGTGATCTCTGTGGTCTCCTCTTGTCTGAAGGCTGGAAGTTAGGAGATAAACTTCTTTAAAAACAAAAAAAACCCACAAAAAAAAAGCAATGCCTAAGGAAAACAGGAAATGAAATATGATTTGACTGAGGGTCCTTCTACCTGCATTCCTATTTATCCACCCACACACACTCTCCATTCTCTCCCTCCACCAATCCCTCTCTCCTTTCCTCTCCCTTTCTGCTTCCCTTGGCTTCCTGGTCCCCTTTCAGCCACTCTGTTTCCAAGGCAACACCACTAGGCCACCTCCCACTTGCCCACAAGTCCCTTCTAAAGTTTCACCAGTTTTACCACCACAAGTTGGTTCCACAAGATGGGCTCCTATTCTTTTTCCTCCTTAACCTCACTTTTTTTTTTTTTTCAGTAGAAAACTGAGGCAGTGATTTGTTACTGAACCCACTCCAGTCTGTTTGAGGTTTCCTGGCAGAAGTTATCATCTAAATTCACCTCCAACTCTTTTGGCAACCCTTCTCTCCCAACAACAACAAGAAAATCAAAACTGTGGCTTCCTACTCCCCTCTTCTTGCCCCTCAATTTTCCTTCTCAAGATAGTCAGTGAACCTCAGAGAAGATGCTCTCAGAATATCCTTAGTTAAAAAGAAAATCAAAGTCATCCCAGTCACTTCAATGGGAATTTTCAAAATCTCTAGATTTTCTTCAACTCTCAAGATATTTTTGCTGTTTGAAGTTGAGAGTTGCCATTCCTCATCCTCCTAGTACTCCCCCTTCACATTCCCTTCAAACAAAGCTTTTCTGTCAGGTTTTTTACCCTAGTGGAGGATTTTAACTGGAATCTTTTTTTTTTTTTTTTTTAACTTTTTTTCCCCCCTCTTCCTCTCTAATTCTGAAGGATCTTTTGTCTTTGAAAGTGAGAGGCCTAAAGAGATTGGGAAGACTGCCTCTTTTTTCCAGAAGGAAGTGGGGAAGAAAAAAAAATCTTAACAACAGAAGAATAAAAGATACAGAGAGGAAAAGGGAGAGTTGTTAAACATACACACATACTATATCTGTATCTGGAGCCCTAATTTATCCTTACACAACCTTTGAAGGAAAATTGGGGCTTGGCTGCTGCTAGCTTCTCTCATTTTCTAAAGGTATGTGAGGAAAAAAGAGAGGAAGACACATACACACATAGAAACAGAGACAGAAAAAGACACCCAGAGAGAAAGAAACCTTGAGAAAACAGACAGACAGAAACCTTGGGGGGGGGGGGAAGAGAGGAAAAGATAAACCTTGAAAGCAGGAAAAGGAAATGAGAATAACAGGGAGAAAAATGAGGGAATAAAAGAATAAGACCTTGAAAGAATGAGTGAAAAATCAGAAGGAAAAAAAGGATTGTAAGAAAGTGAGAGGAAAAAAAGTGGAACAGGAGAGACATTCTCTCTCTCTCTGTCTCTCTCTCTCTGTTTCTCTGTCTGTCTGTCTGTCTGTCTCTGTCTCTGTCTCTCTCTCTCTCTCTCTGTCTCTCTCTCTCTCTCTCTCTCTCTCTCACACACACACACACACACACACACACACACACACACACACACACACACATTCTGTAACCCCAAAAGGCCATTTCTGACTTAAATCCCTTATATCTGTATCATGACTTGAAGCTTTCAAATATATTATCTGATTCAATTTTCAAAACAAGAGCATAAGTATTATTAACCCCATCTTCCAGATGGGTAAAAATAAGATTCACAGAAGATAAATGATTTGCTAAAGTCACACTGATATGAAGGACAGTAAACTCAGGTCTCTTGATTTCTTTTTTTCCCCACTACACTAAGGTAAGAGAAAAATAAGTATGTCATCCAAGGCAGCAAAAGCGATAGTACATTCAGATTTTGTGGAAAGACCAAATCAAAAGAGAATGGACAATGGATTAGAAACAAAAACTCAGACTACAGGAACCAGATTACTCTTTTTTTTTTTTTTTTTTTTTGGAAGGGGAGAGAGATGGCTTCAGGAAATTTTTCTTTTATAAGCTTGACTGGCCTTCCATTTTTCCTCTAGCTCTAGATTTCTTTGTTTAACAAGGTATCCTCTTGGTCTCACTGAACACTTTTTTGTCACCTCTCAATTATCCCCCTCTAGATTTTCAATTTTGTGGATCATCCATGGCCAAATTTTAATCCCAGGCAGATTGACTTCTTTCTGCTACACAGCAGGTTCTGGCTGCCAGTCCAAGTGTACACAGGGAATAACAAACTCATTTAAATATTGGCATAAACTAAACAATCAGCAAGGCAAATCTTACAGTTATTATTCATAATTAATAGTGATAATTATAATTTGTATTATTAATAGTGCATTCCAAAGCCAAGTATGAAGTATTTTTTGTTGTTGTTGAAGAGATTGAAAGGGATTCTTCTTTTTCCTAAAGGAATGGGGGAGGAGAAAAGGAAAGAGAAAGAAGGAAATAGACATATTGAGAGAAATGTAGTAAATGAAAAGATTTAGGATTTTCCATGCCATGGCCTCTCTCTAGCAGAGAGAATAAGTGAGAATTAATTATCATTACAGATAACCCTTGACCTGAAGGCCTAAAAGCCTCACCTGGTCTTTGGATGGAAATCTGAGACTTGGCTGGAGTTAGCATTTCATCTTTTATAAAGGTAAAACATTACTATTTAACAAAAGGATTTTGGATTGTATTGCTGAAGATATAGGGTTTGAGTTCCAACTTTGACAGTATATGACTTTGGGCAAATCAACTGACATCTTCCTAGTCTATAAAATGGAAATAATGTCATTTATACTGTGCACATTACAGAAAGTGCTTGGTTAATTGTAAAGTTAGTAATGGTGTTATTCCAACTTGGCTACCTTAGTTTTCAGTTGAAGGCTACACCCAGAGAAGAAAGGAAGAAAGACATTTTACCATTCTGCAGGGTAATCAAGACTTGTGGGAAGGAATTTAAAGGCTGGGAGAGGCAAAGCCCAAAAGACTATTTCCCTAAGGAGTCAGCAATTGAGGAAAATATGGAGCATTCTTGGAATGTCCTGGAGGAGAGTGATGCAATTGGCTCTGAGTCTCACTTGAAGAATAACTTTATTTTTCTGAGTTCCAGAGAATACTCCCAACTTCTAAAAATCTGGTCTCAACTTCTGGACATATTTTGTATAAGATTTGTTGAGAGCCAAGTTTCTATAGGCCAAGGGATATGCCAAAGAGAAATCTAAAATGGAAGATTTGTTGGCTAATAGAATCCATGAGCTGGAAGGTATTGTAAAGATTATCCAGTTCAAATCTCTATTTTTACAGAGAAAGAAACTGAGGCGTAAGGTCATAAAGCTGGTTAGGAACAGAGAAAAGTCTCTAGCTCCAAAACCCTATTCTTTTATGGGAATGTTAATACTGTCATCATCATCATCATCATCATCATCATCATCATCATCATCATCAAGGATTAGGTTTCTCTTTATATACCAGTGAGGATCACAATAATTTCCATTTCTAAAGGAAAAATTTTACCTTTTCCCAAGCCTACCTTTTTTTTCTAGGAAACCTTAGATTTAATCAAACTAAACCAAACATACAGCCTATCTTTTATTTCTTAATGAAACCTGGAACAGAGGACATTTTGCTACCTTTCTCAGCCATCCATCTAAAAACTCAGGGTCAAGAAGTTGTTTCTCTGACCTAAGCACTTTTTGTTCCAAAGCACCTTTTGTTTAATTCGATTTTATTTTACTCTCAGTTTCCAAATTTTTACCTCCACTACTCCCTCCAACAACACATCTTTTCTTAAAAGCAAAAGACAAGTGGCATTAGAAAGCCAGGCCCCAACCTGAAGAAATTGGGAGGAGGGTTGATGTTCATCCCCTACTTTTCTGAAGTACTCCTTAGGAAGATAAGGAAGAAGCAGAAGCAAAAGGTAGGAGAAAGGGAAAAGAGGTAGAAACAGCAGGCTGGAATCTGGGGGCAGGTCCCCTGACCATCAGGAGTCTAGAACCTGCTGTCTGTTACTTAATTATCTCTGAATGGTTTTTGTTCCTGGCTTTAAACATTTACCCCTATTGGGTTTTCACGGCCTTACTCTCTCTCTCTCTCTCTCTCTCTCTCTCTCTCTCTCTCTCTCTCTCTCTCTCTCTCTCTCTCTCTCTCTCCCCTTTTCTTTGCCGTTACCATAGTAACGACTCCAGGCATACAACTGCTCTCTGATTTTAAATAAAAGTTGAGGGTCTCTCCCTCCTCCTCTTTCTTCTTTTCCTCCTCCTCTTCGTCCTCCTCCTCCTTCTCTGTCTTTTTCTTTCTGTGTCATTGTCTCTCTTTGTCTCTCTGTCTTTCTGTCTGTTTCTCTTTCTGTCACTCTCTTTCTGTCTCTGTCACTCTCTGTCTTTCTTCCTCCCCTTTCCTTTCTCCCTGAGATCTCTCTCTTATCCATCCCTAATTTCTTTACCTTCTTCTTTCTCTCTTCCCTTCCCTTTCTTCTTCCCTTTCCCTTTCTTGCATCCTCTTTCTCCTTTTCTCTTTTCTCTCCCTTCCCCTCCACCCCCATCTCTTTATCATTTTCCCACCCCTTCACTTCCGCCTTCCACCTGCCTCCCTAGCAAACCCCCTCCTCAAATCTTTGGGTTTCCAAGCTGGTCCTAATCCCCTGGTTGCTATGACAGCACCAGCGGGGGGCCACAGTAGGAGGGGTTCACGGAGTGAATGCATGTGTGTCGGTGTGAGGAGGGGATCTGTCTTTATTTCAAGAAGAAGCAGGATTTGGTGGTTATAGCTCCAATATTCTCTATAGGTATTTACTCCTCCAGGGTTCTCAATTCTTCCATTAATAAAATTGAGTGCAAATTCATCATCTATCATCCCCACTTTTCCCCCATCCCACTCCACACATATACCACAAAGGTGTCTTTTAAATGTGCTTTGAGGTCTTTAGGGCAAAGGTGGGAGAAAAAGGCTGGGGGGGGGGGGAGGATGGAGGGAGGCAACAGTGATTTCCAAATAGGATTGGGGTTGGACTCTGAGTTGAAGTGCTGACTACTACTCACTCTGTGATCTTGAGCACATAACCTTCCTTTTCTGAGTTTCAGGTTTACCCTTATAAATGATCTCTAAGGTCCCTTATAGCTTTCTCACTGTGTGTTTTTGTTCTATATTAGAATGAAAACTCCTTGAGAGTAAGAATTATTTTATTCTTTGTTTCATTCATTGACATCCCCAGCTCTTAGCACAGTGCCTGGCACATTGTAGCTGCTTAATAAATGCTTATTGAAAGAATGATAAATAGTCTATAATTCCATGATGGTTTTACCACTCCAAGTTGCCAGGATGGATTCTGACTTTTTTTTTTCCTTTGATTGCCAGTGACATGGAGAAAGGGAACAGCATAGCCGTCCCATGTCCTTGAATAATGGGGTATACAACAAGACTCCAATGTTAAATTCGGAGCAATATCTCCATTTATATCCTGATTCCCATTTGTATTAGTTAAGTGATCTTGAATTGCTCACTCAATCTCTTTTAGATCACAATTTCCTTATTTATAAAACAGAGAATGACCCGTAGAACCTACCTGATACAGGGTTGTTGTGAGGAACAAATGAAATAGTATCTTACAAACTTTATTTAAATCAATAGTGGAGAAATGTATCCTTCCTAGAATACTGTCATAGAATCAAAATTCTTAGAGATCATCAATAAATGATCTCTAATAATGTTCTCTCTTCTCTTCCCCATCTAGTTCAAATTATAACCACACCCAAATTCACACATTGAGTTATCAGTAGAGTTGGGAATCCACATTTCCTAGCTACCAGGCTAGAATCTAGAGTTCTTTTCATTATAACATTTATCATCATCTAATCTTCTTGATCAGGAATGATTCTCTCCTTGTATAACTTCATATTGACCCCTGCCTTTATTATTTTCATTTACTCCATTACTAATTCTCCTCCCTCATCTCCAAAATTAATTTTAGATAGGAAAGACAAGACAAAGGTAAAAACCTTAAAATGTCTAAAATAGGACAAAAAAAAATTAGTCATATTTTCTACCTTCTCAAAATCATGAATTTTTTTTTTCTTTTGGAGGGGTAGAGAGAACTAATTACTCAATTAAAAGAAGATAGGTAAGGCTTATAGATTTAAATGTGGAAGGGGCCTCAGAAGTCTATTTCTCTTTTTGTAAAGTAGGGAAACTGAGACCCAATTAAATAACTTGCCTAGACACTAATACATTGTTGGTGGAGTTGTGAACTAATGTAACCATTCTGAAGAGCAATTTGGAACTATGCTCAAAGGGCTATCAAACTATTCATATTCTTTGATCCAGCAATGTCTCTAGTGGATCCCAAAGAGATAATAAAAATATGTACAAATATGTACAAAATTGCTTGTTGTAATAGCAAGGAACTGGAAAGTGAATGCATGCCCATCAATTGGAGAATGGCTGAATAAGTTATGGTATATGAATGTAATGGAATACTATATTTCTCCATAAAAAATGACAAGAAGGCTGATTTCAGAATGGTCTGGGAAAAACTTATATGAACTGATGTTGAGTGAAGCGAGTAGAACCAAGAGAACATTGTGCACAGCAACAAGATTATGTGACGATCAACTGTGATGGACTTGGCTCTTCTCAGCAATGTGGTGATTCAAACTAATTCCAATAGACCTGTGATGGAGATAACCATCCTCATCCAAAGAGAGGACTATGGAGGAGACTGAATGTGAATTAAAATATAATATTTTCACTTTTGTTGTTGTTATTTGCTTGCTTGCTTTTTTCTTTATCTTTTCTTCCCTTTGATTTGATTTTTCTTGTGCAGAATGATAAAGGTGGAAAAATATTTAGAAGAATTGCCAATGTTTAATCTATATTGGATTATTTGCTGCTTAGGGAGGGGGGAAAGTGGGGAGAAAGAGAAAAAAATTCAGAACACAAGATTTTGCAAGGGTGGATATTGAAAACTACTTTTGCATGTATTTTGAAAAATAACTAATATCATGAAAAAATAAAGAAAATCAAATTTAAAAAAGAAAAAAAAAAACTTGCCCAGGGTCTCACAGGTAGCAGACAGGATGTCAAGCTTGTGACTCAGGAGACCTAGATTCTTCTCTTGGCTTTGCCACTGACTCCATGACTATGGATAAATCATTTATTTTCTCTGAATCTTGTAAAACAAGGGAGTTGGTCTTGTACTGAGTACTAAGTTAGTATTATAGGAAACTATGAGACACTATTTAGTCCAGTTGCCTTGTTTTGATAATGAGATCTTTGAGACTCAGAGATAAAAGAGTTTACTGGGTCTAGAATTCAAGTCTTTCAACTTTTTCTCCAAGGTTCATTCTAGCTCCAAAAGCCTTCTCTTCTATTGAGGATGGGGTGAGGATGGGGTGAGGGTGGGGATGGAGGTGGATTTTGTGATTTAGAACATTTGGAGAAACAACAGGAAACAGAGATGTGTTTTGTGAACTGTAAAATGATGCATAAATATGAGTAGTCGTTGTTGTTGTTGTTGTTGTTGTTGTTGTTGTTGTTGTTGTTATCTTTGAGCCTCTGGTAAATGGAAAAACAGTTAGCAGGAGGTCAAGGGAGTAAGAAAGAAAGAATGAAATGCAGATGAGAAGAGCAGTCAAGGTATTGTGGATTGGTAAGGAAACCATGAGTAAGAAGTATAAGAGAAGAGATAAAAGCAGAGAAGAAGGGAGAGGAAGGTCAATGGGGAGGGTACCCATTTGAGGCAAAAGAGACTTCTGGGGCTCGGATTTTTGTTTGTTTGTTTTTTTGTGATTGGTTCTCTTCTACCCACCCCCTCCTGCTTCCTTCCTGAGCTCCCTGTTTCTCTAACTTCCTCAGCTAAAGAGCTCTGGGTCTTTCCACTTATCCCCTTATCTCTGCTTAGAAGATTTTCAGGCTCCCTCCCTTACCTCACAGCTAAGAAAAGCTGGTCAAGGGGAAAACTAGCTAAGAAAAGCCAGGGAGAAAGAGTGAAGGCAAAGCAAGCAACCTCATCAACCTTGGGGTAAAGGAGCTGAAAAAAAGTTCAAGACAAAAGAGAAACAGCTCAATGGTTCAGACTATTGTTGGTCCCTAAACCTTTTCTATAATCTCTGGCCTGGGTAAAGTGGGAAAGGTGTCGATTTTCCCTGACTACATGTAGAATAATATCCCATTGTCCTTTAAGGAAACCTTTTCATACTCTTGGTATACCAAAAGACCAAAAAGCCCTCCAAACAATCTTCAATTGAGTTAAGGCCCAGCTCAATCCTACCTCTAATTCCCACTTTGAGTTACTCTGACCCTTACTAATCTTCTCTTTCTCTATGTGTCCCCCCCCCCATTAATCCTCTCAAACTCATCTTTCATAGAGCAACCAAATTTATCTACTCTTTGGGTCAATAAAATAGAAATTTCTTATCCTGGTATTCAAGTTTCTATAACCTAGAACTAAACTCTCTTTTCAAATCTGATCACAGAAGTAGAGAAGTTAGAGCTAGAAGACTTTATCTCATTTAACTGTATTTTATCAACAAGAAAGCTGACCAAGAGAAGTGTAAATTCACCCAAGGAAACAAAGCAGCAGCAACAGCAGCAGTGGCAGTAGTCATAACTGAGCAAGGATTTCTCCTTTTTGTATGACATGGTTCAGCCAAAGTTAGTTTAATTTATGTTTTCTGGAACTTTGACCCATACCCCCCATTGAAACTCCATCACTTGGAACCCCATCAACTTGAAACCAAAGGTTCTCCCCTAGTAGGGACATTGATCCATCAATACTAGGATGTTCTTCTAGCCATCCAGTTGTGACCCAACTTTTTGTAAAAATAAAATTAAATAAAAATAAAAATCCTATCCTTCTCAAAATCCAGCTTGAAGTAATTCTGCTTTCCTTTGAACTCCCCTCACAATTTCTGTTTACTTCTATCTCACACTTCCATAATCACCTTTTGTTAATCAATCATTTTTCTGTAATGTTTGACCTTTGTGACCCCATCTCAGGGTTTTCATAACAAAGATACTGGAGTGGTTTATCATTTCCTTCTTCAACTCATTTTACAGTTGAGGAAACTGAGGTAAACAGGGTTAAGAGATTTGTTCAGAGCCATACAGGTAGTAAAATGTCTGAGGCCAGATTTGAACTCTTCCTGTTTCAGACCTGGCACTCTCTCTGCAGTGCCACCCAGTCTGCTCATAATCAACTTTATCTTGTATTGGTTTGTCTACATGTCTTATTTTCCTTTACCAGACTAGAAGCTTCCTGGGGGCAGAACATTTGTATCACTCGACATTGTATTCCCATAGAGTCCAATTCAGTATCTTGGCTATAGGTACTATTGAATAAATGATATTGAATCTCCCTCACCAACAATCCTTACTGTCAAATAAAGCTGAGAAACCTTTACTAAGTATCTATTATGTGTGCCAGGCTATGTGCCAAATATTGGGATAATAAATAAAGGCAGAAAACATCCTATTCTCTCAAGGAACCCACAGTCTAACGATCGAGACAACATGGAAACAATTATGTACAAACAAACACTTTTTGCTGTTGTTTTATTGTTGCTGTTGTTAGGATAAATTGGAGATAATGTTAGAGGAGAAAGCACTAATATTAAGGGACAGTCAGGTGGCATAGTGGATAGAGCACTGGAGCTGGAATCCGGGAGACCTCATCTTCCTAAATTTAAATCTAGCCTCAGGACACATTCACTGCATGACCCTGAGCAATATAACCCTATTTGTCTCAGTTTTCTCATATGTAAAATGAGCTGGAAAAGGAATTGACAGACTAATAGACAAACAAGAAAAACCCAAATAGATTCATGAAGAGTCAGTCATAACAACAATTAACATTAAGAAAAACTAGGAAAGGCTTTTGGCAGAAAGTGGGACTCTCAGCTGATGGAGGAAGGTCAGAGTGGCCTATAGGTGGAAATTAGATGGGAGAGAGGTCCAGTCATGGGGGCAGAGTCAGTGAAAATTCAGAGACAGAGAGAAATAATCAGGAAGCCACTGGCACTGGTTGCCAATTATTGGAGGGGATTAAAAAGACGGAAAAGTTAGGAAAAGGCCAGTTTCCGAAAGACTTTAAAAGCCAACAGATAATTTTTATATTTAATCCTGGAGGCAAAAGGGAGCCAATGAAGCTTATTGAATAGTGAGAGTAGGGGTAGGAAGGTTGATAGTTTATACCACACAGCTTATTATCAAA
The DNA here is from genome assembly GCF_048593235.1 of Sminthopsis crassicaudata. Taxonomy (NCBI): domain Eukaryota; kingdom Metazoa; phylum Chordata; class Mammalia; order Dasyuromorphia; family Dasyuridae; genus Sminthopsis; species Sminthopsis crassicaudata. Next base: position 374,804,225 of record NC_133620.1, on the reverse strand, counting down.
CTGGTACTTCTATCACTTTAAGTTTGCAAAATGTTTTATATGCATTAACTTATTTGAGCAACCCTCTGACATAACTGCTACAGGTAATATTATTCCCATTTTACAGATGAAGAAGATGAGGGTCAGCCTTTGGCCACTCAACTAAGTATCAGAGGTGGGATGTGACCTTAGGTCCTATGGACTCAAGGCCCAGCATTCTATCATATAACACTGCTTTCTTTAAAATATTGGTTTATTATTGCTTTATATATTCATCTCTTCTCTGAACATAAGCTTTCTGTAGGTAAGGATCAATCAAAGTAGCATTTTAAGGACCCACATAATGGGTATACATAGACAAAATGTGTTGGGTATACATAAGCAAAAATAAAACAAAACAGTCTGTCCCTTCTCAGAGCTAAGTATTTACCTTCTTTACCTGGCACAGAAATGGAAACATAGCAATACTTATTGACTAAATAACCAATTGTTAACCAGGAATATCCTAACTTAGAAACTTAAAATCTGAAGAGACCTGTGTCTGAATCTTGTCTCTGAAAATTAACTAGCTGTATGATCATGAATAATGCAATTAATCTCTTGGGGCCTCAGTTTTCACACTTGAAAATTGAGATAATAATACAGAAGTACTGACCTTTTGGGATTCTTGTGTGGATCCAATTAGACTGTCTGTGCAAAGTACTTTGTAAACCTTAAAGTACTATATAAATGCCATCTACTATTATTTTATTAACATTAGGAAACCTATGGGTCACTTATGAAAGAGTTGTAGTTTTAATTCAGATTACTATAGGGAGGGAGTGAGTACTGGGGGGGGGGGAAATGTAGTGGTATGAACATAATGCTGGATTTGTAGTCAGGACTGGATTCAAATCCTGGCTTTTCCATTTCTAACCAATCCCTTAACCTCCCTGGGCCTCTATTACCTCATTCAGAAAACGGAGGCACAGAACAAGATTAATTCCAAAGCCCCATCCAGATTTAAATTCATGATCTTTAACCTAATACTGCCTCTGTCCTGGTAGATTACTTTGGACAATGTCTTTCTGCCTCTCTGCACTCCAAACTACTCTGCTTCACCCTTTCCACCCCTCTGTCCTTGCCTTCATAGTGTGCTGGCAAGTTAAAACACTCATGCTGCCAGTACCATCCTCAGAGCAACTTTGGGGATATTCAAAACGGGGTGAATGAAGCGGGGGGACTAGGCTTAGCAGATAACTCTAAGCTATAATTCCCAGCCTTGGAGAATAGATGTCTAATGAATAGACACACCTATGTAAGTGGCTAGAGTACAAAAGGCTCCTATACACTGGAAAATGAACAAAGGAAGAAAGAAGTTAGAACCATGAAGGGTTAATCAAGAAAGACTTGGGGGGTGGTGATTGATGAGTTTGGGAGAAGTGGGGATGGGGTATGGATTGATACCATACTGGGGAGTTTGTTTATTTATGATAAATTCTTTGAGTTCTCTGTACAGTGTAGGAGACATGCAGATAGTGATCAGGGCTCTTTATTTTAGGACGTGGTACTGGTTTTCATTTCTTCCCTTCCCCCACACTCCTAGTCTGCCTCTGAGATGATTAAAACCAAAAGAATTTTAAATGTCTGGAATTCACTGTTCACCACTGAAGCCATTTGCTTATTCTCTCCCTCTCGTAATTTCTCCTCTTGGGAGGACTGAACTGTTTGCTTCCCTTTCTACTTATGGCCCAGTTTGCTTTGAGATGATTCCCAGTACACTCCAGTTAGTTTTATTTTCCTGTTTGAGAGGAGAGAGGTGGGTAGGGAGGCTTGGCTATAAGAGGAGGCCCTAATCTTGCTGTGTAAAGTCTCCCTCACCCACCCCACCTCCTCTCCCAAAAAAGTAGAAACAGCTTTCAGGGAAAGAAATCTGCCAAATGTTTATGTTCCCACAAGACTATGCAAAACCTTTTCATAGTCCAAAGCTAAAGTTCAAGACAAAACCAGGGAGCATACTTCTTTAGGGAGAAACCTTTATCAAAATATACACAAATTCTCCTATACCCTTTATGCAGGGTGAGTACAACCCCCCAAACACACACACACAATATTCAAAATGACAGATCACTAAACAGTCCCTAGAAACTTGTGCCCTACTGCCCCCTTCTCCCCCGAACACTTCCCCTGCTTCTCTACCCCTTTGGAAAAGTAGAAAATGTATAAATTATCACAAAAGTCATTGATCTAGAGCTGCAAGGGACCTACCAAGTTATATAATTTAATTCCCTTATTTTATAGATGAGGAAGCTAGAATCCAGAGAGGTTGTCATTTAGTAAACAAGCATTTATCTAGTGTCTCCTATGTGCAAAGCACATTGCTAAGCTCTGGGGATGCAATAAAAATTAGAATACATCTCCTTTTCAAGAAGCTCATAGATTAGTGGGGGGCCAATATATAAACAAATACATAAAGGCTATACATAGAATAAGTTGGAAAAAATCAACAGAGAAAAGATACTAAAATGGGGATGGGTGGGAAATATTTCTTGTACAAGATGGGGCTTCAGCTAAGGCTTGAAGGAAAACAAGGGACAGAGATAAAGAGCTTTGCAGGAATGGGGAACAAAAGCCAGTGAAAATGGCCAGTCAAGAGATGGTATATTGTGTATTGGGAACAACAAGGAGGCCCTGTCTCTGAGCATCAGTGTGTGTGTGGGATGAGTAAAGCTTAATAAAGTTGGAAAACAAGGAGGGGGTTAGACTGTGAAGGGCTCTGAATACCAAACAGAGGTTAAATAACTTTCACTGAGCCACAAAGGCATCAAAAGTGGTATTTGAACTCTATTTTTCAAATATAAGATGGATTGCTCTTTCCATTGTATTATTGAGCCCGATCAGTGTGTTGGGGAAAGGAGTGAGAAGAGGTGATGTAGAGGGGTGAGAAGTGTTACCTTGGATCTCCAGCCAATTATCTCCAAACTGGGTTCATCCTTAAGTAAATTAGAGCAACTCTTACCTGGGGGAATTCTATTCCCTTGGATAATCTCTCACACAGGTCACAGAATTTTAGAGTCAAGAAATAACACAGACATCATCTTATCCATATCTTCTCTATACCTCTTATTTTTCATAAGAGGAAATTAAGGAGGTTCAGTGGGAAAGTGTCTTGTTCAAGCTCACACATTTACTAGAGGAATCAAGACTAAAATCTAAGCCTCCTACCTGGTAAATCCAGTATTCTTTCTACTGGGCCTGGCACCTAGTCAGTGATTAATAAATGCTAATTGACTGGTTGATTTGTGGGTAACTACTTTAACTACTCTCTTATTTGTGATGCTTGGGCAACCAAAGAAGGTGGACTAAAATCATAAAGTACAGATCTGGTACAGTTAAATCTTCTTTGTGATATATAACCCTCAGTAAAACAAAAACAACTCTCAAACAAGAAAAGCAAATTATTCTTTTATTTAAAAGAAAAAAATAAAACTTCATAGTGAACCACCAACATCAAGGGATTTGGCTCTGCCTGTGACTTCCTATCCCAAGATGGCGGCAGCCAGGCAGACTGAGGCCTTGATGTCATCAAAGGAAAGATCAGCTTTGCCCAGGATTGGATGCCTGTGGGCTTTGAGCTGGAATCACCAGTGGCCTTAGTAGACAACTTATTTGGGGAAGAGAAAAATTACACTGGGGACCAGATGGCCCAGCATAAGCTCCCTTGGCTGCCCCTGCTCTTCTTAATAGCACATCCCTGAAAGCACATGCATTTTGGTTCTCCTCTCACAAACCTTAGTGGTGACTTTGTGGCTTTCCCCTACTAAGGAGATAGGAAGGAAGGGCTGTATTTTCCATATTACAAACAGAAAAAATTCAGGATTAGAGTAGTGACAGAAGCATCGTAGCCCTGCTCTATCAATTTCCCCTATAGACCTCTGAAATAGAAGAGATATTGGAAAAGTATTATAATAAAATGTTGGGGGGGGGTCACCTGAATTCTAGTCCAGATTCTCCCACAGAGATCTGAGTAGCTCTGTGATCTTGGTCACCTAAATGTTGAATGATTGATTGAACATGATATTCTACCTCTTTGGAGTGGAGTTTCCTCATTCTAAGAATGATCGAGGAAAACCTTTTAGGTCAATTAAGCAGTCAATCATTATACATTTATTAAGTTCTTCCAAGAGAAAAAAAAAAAAACATAAGTGAAATGGGAGGAAACTCAAGGAATCTGTCCACTTCCAGCCTGGATATTCTTTATTAGACAATTACTATTTTGCCTGGTGATTCCTGCTCAGAGTTTGTTGGCCACAAAGTTGATCTTTGGGTAAAGACCACTAATAGAAAAATACATGCTAGAGATTCCTGTCAGAGAAGTCAGGGTCTTCATTGGACCCGTGGTCTCTGCAAGGTGGAAGTCCCTTTGTATTTTCCAGCAGAAAGGACTTGATGTCTCCACTTCCTATGCTCCTCTAAAGTGGAAGAGTGAATAGCAAGTACTTGAGTACTAGAAATTCTATAGTAAAGGGTTCAGGGAACTGACTTGGTTCATAGCTTTCACCATCCTTTCTCCAGACCCATTCTAGGGATGACCCAAATCTCTTCTAAATAGATTACAATAAAATAAACTAAAGCTCCTCAAAAGTGGGGTCTATATTACTGGTATCTATATCCCTAGCACTCATCTCTGAATGAACATGGAGCCTTACTTTTAGTGGGTTCTATCAGATTATGAACTCCTCAAAGGTATGGACTGTCTTTTGCCTTTCTTTGTACACCTAGTGCTTAACACAGTACTTGGCACATGGTGTTCGTACTTAATAAATGCCTATTAATAAATAATTAATTTAAATTAAATAAATGACTGGCTCAATAGGTTTGATGTGTAAATTAAATTGAATCAAATGAATGAGGTAATTATTTTTTGGAAGGGAAGTGAAAGGGAAAAGGTACAGGATATCCCTTCCTCAACTGATTACCCTACCTAAAAAAAACATTAGGGTACAGTATATATAGTAACTGATTTCCAAGGACAGCGGGTAAAAAGAACATATAAATTAAAGAATAACACTACAAAGAAGGTTATTTATTATTAGCATTGTTATTTAAGATTTACATGGTTTTTAAGGTTTACTGACATTATCTCAATTAAACCTCACAACTCAATCAATGTAGCAGGTACTATAGATATTATTCCCATTTTATTAGTAAGGAAACAGGTTCAGAGAGATTGACTTGTCCAGGATCAAATAGCTAATTAGTGTCAGAGGCAGGCTTCACACTCAAGTCTTCTCAACTTTAGATTCCCAGGAATCTATCCATAAGGCCTCAGTCCCAATAAGTGATATATACAATAAATGCTATAAAGTTTTGAGTGTTTGAAGTGGTTAAGCATCATATAAGCACACTTAATGGTTCTCATATGGCTTTCAGGAGAAAGCCAGCACTCCCTCTCATATTGCTAGTCTTGAAATAAGAAGGAACTTAACAGTTAACTAGCCCAGGGCTTCTTATATTTGTTCCACTCACTATGCCTTTTCACTGGAGAAATTTCTATGCAACCCCGGGTATATAAAATAGGTATACAAACCAAACATTTACTGATAATAAATCATGATTTTACAACTTCTACATTCAGTTACACAATTCCATATGGAGCCACAACTTTCAGTTTAAGAAGCTTTGATCTAGTCCATTCCCCTACCTCCAACCAAAACTTAATTCTAAGAGAATAGGAAACTCTCCCCTTCTCCTAGGGAAATGAAAAATTAAGTGAGTCTATTTGACAACCTAGTGAGAAAGATTTTACTAACCAGACAAACCTTATTCACTGCCCATGAAGTTTAAATACTGAGCGGTATTTTTGTTTTGTTTTTTGGTGAGGCAATCAGGATTAAATGACTTGTTCAAGGTCACCCAGCTAGAAAAATTCAAAGAATTCAAAAAATCTCAGCTACTAAAGCTTAAAACTTCACTAATATTTTTGAACACACAATATATTTCAATTCAATATTAAACATTTATTACCTACTATGTACAATTTCTTTATAGCCTATTATTTAGGAATCAAGAACACTGACCTAATGCTTTGTAGAACACTCAAAATCATCCATAAATGGCCTTCATTCCATTAATTCCAATTTATATTTCTTACTGCTCAATCTTTCAACCTTCTTACTACTTGTTGCACAAGTTGAAAATAGGTTAGAAAATCCAATGGCATCATGATACTAAATGGCATCAGGTTGGCTTTGTCAGGGTTAAATTTGGGTTGGTCATGATAAGCAGTGGTACAGGTAACCTCTAATTTTGAGAATAGGAAGCCAGAGATATTGTTCTGAGAAGGGGAGAAAAAAGAAGAGGCCCTGGGGAAATTGAGCCCAGATTATATAGATCCACAGAGTTTTGAATTGGAAAAAAGGTTAAAGGTGATATAGTCCAATCCCTCTATTTTGCAGATAAGGAGATTAAAGCTGAGACTGCAGAAATTTGAGCTGGAAGGGACCTTAGAAACCAACTAATCCAATTGTATCATTTTCCATAAGAAGCTAATAGTTGAACCAGGATCTGAATCCAAGTCCTCTGAGTCTTACATTCAGTTTTCTTTCTATCACACCAGATCACAGATCCCCTGTTACCACAACAACCCATGTGTTAAGGTTTCATAACAATAATTTTGAAGGAAGATAGCTGCTTTTAGAAATCTTCAGAGGATTTTAGACTATATGTGAATCATTCCCTACTGTACTCCAGACTTACATGGCTAAGTGGCCCTCCTAGATCCAGGCAAATTTTCTGGGTGAGAAAGAAAAAAAATCTAATTTCTCATTTCAACCCCACCCAGGGAAGCTCCCAGGGAGGGGAAGATGAATAGACTAGTGGAAATGGAGCAGTCACAATAGGATGGCCTGGGTAGGAGTGTGAAGGAATGAGATTTCTATGACCTTTGAATTGTTTTTGCTTTTGGGATATTATCTATAAGCTATTTGATGCCCATTTGTTCTGTGATATTCCCCTGGTGTAGCAATGAAGCACTGATGTAAGCCAGAGATCACAGGTGGTTGTGGGTGGAGGAACAATAAGGTATCCTAAGGTCCTATTGATTGGCTGGGGCTGTGATGAAGATTTTTAAGCTGACAAACCTACAGAAAGGCTTGAGCCAGTACACCAAGTGGTGCCAAGGCCAGCACAGGATATGAGGAGGAAGAAGTGAGAAAGGTATCAGCATAGACTAAAATGCATATGATGCTAAATTCCAATATATATAGCAATACCATCAAGCCTGAAAACGGTTAATACTCTAAGCAGAGAAGGTGAAGGGAGGTACCCAGGAAGAGATTTTACTTCAAGACTTCTAGAAATAATAACAATAATAGATATTTATATTAAGAAAATAAAGTTAACAAACCAGCTTACACATAGTCATTTATATTTCATACATTACCAATTTATATTTATCTTTACACATGTACTCATTTATATTTAATATATTATCAATAACAAAATGGTCCTTGCTCGGAAAGATCTTACATTCTATGGGAAAAGATCAGGAGAGGGAGAAACCACATGAACATAAGTGAAATATAAAGTCATTTCAAGAGCTAGGCAACCTAGGAGCAGGTAAGTGGCTTGATAGAATTCTGAACCCAGAGTCAGGAAGACTCATCTTCCTGAGTTCGAATCTGACCTCAGACACTTAGTAGTTGTATGAATCTGGACAAGTCACTTAACTCTGCCTCAGTTTCACCATCTGTAAAATAATCTGGAAAAGGAAATGGCAAACCATTCTAGTATCTCTACCAAGCAAACCTCAAATGGAGTTATGAACAGTTGGACAACTAGAAAAATCACTAAGGAACTCATGTAGACAATGGCACCTGAATTGATCTTTAGAAATTAGTGATTCTGAGATTTGAAGGTGAGGGGGGGAAAGCATCCCATAATGAGGTGGGCAGCTTGTGTAAACCATTAAGATAGGGAAAATGAAAAGTCATATAAAAGCATATAAAAGCAGGTTATCTGACTAGAACAGAGATAATGAAGGTGAATAATACGAAACAATACTGGAAAGTTAGGGAGGCAGAATGTGGGAGAGAGGTCTTAATGATATTTTATCCTGGAAAAAATGTCACTAAAGATTTTTGATGCTAAGTGAAATGAACAGAACCAGGAGATCATTGTACATGGCAACAGCAATATTATTCAATGATCAATCCTGATGGATGGGGCTCTTTCCATGAGATGACTGAGGCCAGTTTCAATGATCTTGAGATGAAGAGAGCCTTCTACACCCAGAGGGAGGACTTTGGAAACTGAATGTGGATCACAACAAAACATTTTCACTCTTTCTCTTGTTGTTTGCTTACATTTTGTTTTCTTATTCTTTTTTTTTTCCTTTTTGATCTGATTTTTCTTGTGTAGCAAGATAATTGTACAATTATGTTTACATATATTGGATTTAACATATATTTTAACATGTATAACATATATTGGATTACTTGGATTTTAGTGAGATGATGAGTGGGGACAAACAGAACCAATGTAATCTCTCTTCCACAGGACAGCCATCCTCATCCTTGAAGTCAGCTATCATATGCCCCTGAAGTTTTCTCTTCTACAGGCTAAATATCTCCAATTTCCTTCAAACAATCTCCTCTCTCTTTGGAGCCCTTCAGCACATTATCCAGTCAATCAGCTGCAATAGCCCAGGGCACGGTGTGGTGGCCTGGCCCTGGTGGCCCTTCGGGTGGGTAAGCAGAACTTTTTCATAGAGGCAGGGAGGAAGCTGCAGTGTTAACCCCTGGCCACCTCCACGTCACCCTGGCATTCTGGACATTTCCCCCTCCACTCTCAGAACATGGCACTTCATCCCAAACCCCAGCAGTCATTTTAGGTTCCCTGTTCAGGATGTGACACTGCAAGTATGTCCCTTTCTGCTCTCACTCAAGTTTTCTCTCCTCCCTTCTGCCCCCCATCCTGCCTCCTCCCCTCCTCCCTCCTCTCGCCCCCTCCCCCCTCCCCCACCCTCCCCTCACTCAGCTGCCTACTTGGAGCAGGAGGTTATGAAAATGAGCTTCGTGCCCAGGAGACTGTAATTATCTGCTAAGTGTGAAAGCCAGAGTGATTAATTAAGAGATAATAAAAAGAAAAGAAGGGCGAGAGGGGGGCCTAACGGCTTTGCTTTGATGATAGAACCTGAGGTGAGCCAAGCAATTAGGGGAATCTTTATCGAGAGTTAGCTATAATCCACAAATTATCAAGCGCCGAATGCTCCTGGAGCAGGCAGCGTTTTTACTCCTGCCGAGTGACAGACCGACAGACAGGGGAAGGACAGCGGGAGGGGAAGGGCCTGGGGAGCCAGGCGGCTGGGAGGGAGGGGTGGAGGCCTGGAGGAGCCAGCAGCATTGGTGAGCCCGGGGATTTCCAGGGTGGAAGAAGGGTGACCTCAGCCAAGCAGGCTGGGAGAGGCTCCTGATGCCAGGGCACTAGCCACTTGGTGCTGCTCCCTCTTCCCAGCTTTGGATAATGCCCCTAAAACAGGCCCTGGCCTGGGAGCCAGGAAACCTGCATCCTAAACCTGTCTCTGCTATTAGCTGGCTGGGTGACCTTGGGCAGCCAAGAAGGGGCTTTGCCTCAAAGGGTCTCAGTTTCCTCATTTGCAGATAAGAGGGTTGAGTTACATGGTTCTCTCCCTACCCCCATCCCCACTTTCAGCTTTCTCTTATGTACTGTCTTCCTTAATTAGAATGTGAGCTCCCTGAGAACAGGAACTGGTTTTTTTTGCTTGTATTTTTATATTCCCAGTGCTTAGCACAGTGCCTGACATACAGTTAACCCCAAATAAATATTTGTTGACTGAGTTGCCGATTGACCATTCTCACTCTGATGTTCTGTGAATCTAGGAATGGTGTAGTGGAAAGATCACTGGATTGGGAGTCGGGAGACCTCAGGCTTCTAACTCTGACACTAATTCCCTGTGTTATAATTGTCAAGTCACATATTTCTCTGGCCTTCAGTCTTATCATCCGTAAAATGAAAAGAATGGACTAGCTCTAAGACAGAGTTTTTCTGTGTGTGTGTGTGTGTGTGTGTGTATGATGACCAGTTTGCCAATATGGTGAAGCCTATAGCCCATCTTCTCAGATTAATGTTTTTAAATCCACAACATAAAATACACAAACCAATTATACTGAAATGATTACATGTATATTATATGTCTATATTAGGTATGTGTGAAAATATATATGTATATATGTGGATAGATTTTAAATTCACAGTCTAGATTAAGACCCTTGACATTTAAATCCTATGGATAAGTGTAGGTTTGGGCTAATACAACATTGCAGAAGAGAGGAAGAGGAAAGATTCTAACTTTTCTATCAGAAGGCTTCACTGAATAGCTTATGCCTGAAGAATAAGATCACAAAAGATCATCTCATTCTATCTCCAGTCTCCTCTCAGGACAGCACCTAATTTAGCCTTAGAAACCATGGGTCATTTTATTAAGATTTTTATGAATAAAGATTTCAGTACTTCCCCAACTTAATATAATTGATTCTTTATCAAGAAAAGCCAGTCACTGGCTTAGCTTCAGTTTCTTCATCTGCAAAATGGGAATGATAGTAACATATACTTCACAAGGTTGTTACAAAGACCAAATGAGATAACATGGGAAATTCTTTCCAAACCTTAAAGTACTATACAAATGACAGCTATTTTATTACTATCACTTATTCTTGCTAGTACTATTATTAGGTGCATTCTACCATCTAACCTTATTTTCTATGTATTCTGTCCTCATGGGAAGAAACCTTTCAGAAGGCAAGAAAGCAGGGCTATTTATACCCAACCACTTCCCCACTGTGGTCAGGGTGAGGATTTATTTCTCTGGGTCATTGTGAAATTAAAGGCTCACACCAAATAAAGCATAGATGTAGCTCATTTATAAACTGTGTGGCCCTGAGAAAATCACTTAGTCCTGTTTGCCTCAGTTTCTTCATCTGTAAAATCATTTGGAAAAAGAAAATAGAGAACCACTCCAGTATCTTTATCAAGAAAATCCCAAATGAGGGTCACAAAGTTGGACACTGAAATGGTTGAAGAACAACAAATACTCTCTTCTACTATGATCACTCAAGCTGGACTCTACCCCAATTAGGCAAATCTGATTCTTTGTCCCTCAATCTTTCCTACCTTCACATCTTCATATTGGCCATGTTCTTCCATCTGAGACACCACTTTTACTTTTCATTATCCAGGCTCATCCCTCCTCTTTTTCCCAGTTCTGGGAATTATTTCTTGTCCTCCAGCTGGCCTCCCTAAGCAGACTCTTGCTTCAACTTCCTCAGTCCTCAGCAAGTTCCCTTGAACTGATATCTCCAGTACAGAATTTGTAATCACTAACATCCTCTTGTCGATGTCTATGTTGTCCTGTCTCACCAGGATGGGAGCTGCCCAAGAGCAGAATCTTTACTTTGTCTGGATTCTCCTTTCACCCAGAATGACTGACTGGTTCTGCCTTTCAATGAATATTTGACTGTGATATTACATCACTCTGTGGCTTGTGGCACAAACAGCTGCTTGATCCCAAAGGACAATGCTGGACAGAGGGCATGACTACGTGACCTTAAGGGGAAGAAATATGTGTAATCAATGATACTCAGGCAAGCCTTTCCTGCTTGGTACCAATCTTCTGGCCATTTCTTCCTTGCCTAAATTCCATCCCTGGAGGAATTTGGGCTTTAGTTACAGAAACCTGTGAGTTTTCCAGTGTTTTCCAATCCATAGGAGGGACAGAGATAAATGGAGTTAACATATACAAAGTAAAATGGGAATGAATGGGTGTTCTTCAGCTAGTCTGGGCAGAATAACCCCCATTAGTAAAGGGATACTGGAGTGATGGGGAAAGACACTATTGTTTTCTAAGGCCAACCTGGATTTCTATTTTACTTTTTCTTTCTGATCCTGAGCTAGAACTTTACCATAAGACCAAAAAGAAGTTAAATTCTTCCCTACATCCCAACACACACAGCACACACACACACACACACACACACACACACACACACACCATACATAAGGCAATGAAAAAGACCTTGAAGGAAAGAAGATTATTGAATCTAAAAGAGAGAAGGATGAACCAACGACAGTCTTTAAGTCCCTGGAGAGGTTATCAGATAGAAAAGGGGAAACCCATTGTTCCCTAGGTGGATATTCAGGAAGAACTTTCTGAATGCTAGGGGTTGTTAGAAGTAATAATGGATGAGTGAAGGAGATGATGGAAATCGCCTTTCTAGACTTTCAGAGATAGAAAAAAGACCCCTATTTTCTCTCTCTCTCTCTCTCTCTCTCTCTCTCTCTCTCTTTCTCTCTCTCTCTCTCTCTCTGTCTCTGTCTCTGTCTCTGTCTCTGTCTCTCTGTCTCTCTGTCTCTCTCTCTCTCTCTCTCTCTCTCTCTCTCTCTCTCTCTCTCTCTCTCTCTCTCTCTCTCTCTGTCTCTCTCTCTCTCTCTCTCTCTGTCTTTTGGATGAGCTAAGATATGCCACCAACCTTAAAAGGGAATTCTGGAAAGCTTTAGCATTGGTGAAGAAAAACTTCTGCTTTTCCTTCTCTCAAACGAGACTCTAGGTTGACTGACCTTTCTGCAGCCTTGGTTAGCATTCCCAGTTGCAGACACCTGGACTTATTGATGTAAGAAATGGGATTTAGAGTGAGAAGAGATTTTAGAGATAATCTAGTCCAATCCTTCCAATTTACAGATAAAACTTGCCCAAGATCATAGGTAGTGACAGAGACTACTAAGTAGGTGATTTTTAGTTAGGATGGTCAGATGGGGAGGGGATAATCTTGTTCCCTTATATTGCTGAGGTCGAGGGAAATGTCATCACTCTACACTTCCACCCTGCCTCCTTTTGCTGGGCTGGGCTTTACTAGTGGAGCTACGGCTTCATTTGCTAACTTGCCAAGAGGCTAAAGTGGAGATCTGACCCACTCCCAGAGCGACCCCACCCCCAAAGCCACTGCCCTTTATTACATCTAAACCCAATAAACAATTCTTTTAAACTTTCTGAAATTACCATTCCACTCTCACCCCACCCCCATTTTGGCCATATTGTCCTGTCATTTTCCTCATTCCAAGTGTCATGGCCCTGGTATGTAGATGTCAAAGTGTTTTTCCTTAAAACTCCCATAAAGAACTGAATTCTGGGGGCTTTTAAAATTGTAAACAAACATCTTCCAGTGAAAATCATTAACACAGGTCCCAGCTGGGAGTAGGGAAGGAATGAAAAAGGGGAAAGGAGGACAGCGGCTATCAAAAATAAGCCGCATCCAAGGGTTCACTGGAGGCACAAAAAGGGGGTGGCTGAGAAAGATTTCCAAGACCAGGCCCGTGACTAAATCTAGAGAAACAAATAGAGAATTTCTTCTGGCAAGTAGATGCCCTCTCCTGGCACTTTGGATATGGTACTGTGAAAAGAATATTGGACCTAGGAGTCAGGAGATAAGGGTTCATGTCCCATGCTATTCCTTACTTATTCACAAATAGGTTATTTCATCCTTCTTTGCTTCATTTTCCTCATCTGTCAAATGAGGCTCATGATGTTTTCACTGGGTAGCTCCAAACCTGCCTAAGGGAATGTGAGGCTGATGCCTTAGAACATCTCCAATTCATGTACAAATTGAGACATCACCTTGTGCCCTTGTGATTACTCCTCTGTGAGAACCAAGGACCACAACCAACAACAACAATAACAAAGTATAAAGTTTTGGAAACCTTAAGTTATTATTTAAATGAGTTGTTATGCATTCTCAGGTCAACCTCACCATCTCAAAACATATAGAACCTCTGTATACAATGTAAAAATAAATCTGTCAGTTTGTGGCAAAGTACATATGGAAGACAACAAAGTTAACTGAAAAGTGAATTTCTGAGAGATGACTTTAATGTTTCCTTTTCAATTTCATTATGAAATTGGAGATATATTTCCTTGGAGAAAATCCTCTGATATTCTGAGCTGAAATTTTGGGGAGAAATAATGACTAGTCCTATGACCTGCTTGCTGGATGTTGGGCTTTTGTATTATGTTTCCTCTACCATCCCCTTGTCTGCCGTTCTCTGGAACACAGAAGTGGTTTCTCTAGTTCTTGATTTTTCACTAAAAAGTCCTAACATGGCTCCTCTCTTGTATCTCTTAGTTAAAAGTAACTCATCAAGCTGGTCTACAGAGTCATACTTTACTAGTTGGGTAGGTTGGTCACAATCAAACATGAGCAAAAAAAGCCTAAAAATCAAAGTTTTGATTAAGAAAAATTCCATATTCTATAAATTCTTTATACTTCAGGTTCTAAAAGATGAATTAACTTTAAACAGGAAAGCTAGCTCTCCACTATCTGTGGGGAACTTCTGCAATTTTTAAATGTACACAGAATGTTTTTGGTCTTTCACCGCATGCAACACACATGTAACCCATTATATACAACACACATGTAACCTAATGTACAACACACATGTAATACAGTGTATCGTGCATATAACATAGTACAACACACATATGATAAGGAATATAACACACTATAACCTAGTATATACCACACATATAACAAGGTGCATGACATACATAACAAAATCTATAACACACATATAACAGACAAATAACATAGCATATAACATGCCTATAACTTAGTGTATAACACACATGTAACCCAGTGTGTGACACACGTGTAACATGGTATATAACGCATATATAACATAGTATATAATCCACATATAACCTAGTATATAATACATACATAAGATAGTATGTAATATAGTATATAAAACTGTTTCTCTAGGCTTCATTGGCTAAATACCATCACAGGAATCCTGTGGGCTGGATGAACTAAAAATCATCTTGGACAGCTAAATAGTGTCAAGGATAGAGAATCCAGACTGGAGTCAGGAAGACCTGAGTTCAAACTAGTCTGAGACATGGACTGTGTGACCCTGGACAAGTCATTTAACTCTGCCTCAATTTCCTCTTCTGTAAAATGAGCTGGAGAAGGAAATGGCAAACTGTGTCACTATCTTTGCCAAGAAAACTCCAAATAGGATCATAAAGAGTCAAACACAACTGTACCAATCAAACAATAGAATTGGGGATTGTAGACTAAGGAGAGTATCAAGGAAGTCTCTGTAGGCGGCTTAGTGATTAGAGTGCTCAACTTGACAATCAAGAAGACCTGAGTTCCAATTGAGCTTCAAACATTTATTAGCTAGTTACCTTGACAAGTCACTCAATTCAATCAGCATTGCTCCCTAGAAACTGAGCAAGGTAAGTAACCCGGCAGTAGGGAAAGAACACTGAATTTAGAATCAGAGAAGATAGATAGAAGATAGAAAGGTCCTTGCTCTGTTATCCAGTCCCTATGAGACTTCAAAGAAGTAAATTCCACTTATAGGGCCTCAGCTGTTTCTTCACATATAAAATGAAAAGGCTTAGACATAATGATAATGGCTGGGATGGTAATGATGATGATGATGATGATGATGGAGAAAGAGAAGGGGGAAGAGGGAGAATGAAAGACAGAAAAGGATAAAGAAAGATTTTCTTTCCTACAGTGCTTGTCTGTGCCTTCTGGCTTCTTGGAGTACAACTTTCCCCAAGGTCCCTACTCCTCTACCCTTCTCAGCCTCTTTATTGTTAATAACCTCACAGTTAAAGGAAGAATGGGAAGATGCAGTTAAAAGCATCTTGTGGTTTGACAATGCTGGGTAATGGAGTGAGGAGAGCCCCAGGCCCTTCCTGGGAGAATTCAGGAAGGAGGCAGAGAGGGGGGAAAAATCCTCAGCTAAGCTGATTACAAGGACAAAGTTAATTTAGAAATTGGAGCCACTGGCACTCCATGGGTGAAGTCAGGGAATTTGTTAGGGGTGTATATAGAGACTGGACACCGGGGCTAGATTTGGGAAGAAGCAGCTTTATCTGACCTAGCTCTGTTTCTAGAAAATCAAATCTTTTGGAGCCTGACTTCTTCAGCTACTTTATCCACAGTATCAGGAGGGGCAAAGCTGGGCATTATCAGAAGGGGCCATTTGCAAATAGGATTGTGCTTCTAAGGCCTCAGCTTTTGAGAATCCTGCTCTTGGGAAAGATATACTATCACTCCATTCCCTAAACTTAGTACCCTTATCCCAGCCTTTAGTCTCTTCCTCTGTAGTATTTAGTACATCCATCCTTACAAATGGATGCAAAAATCTTTTATACTTGGTTCATTCCTGGCACTTAGTTCCACCCCTCCCCCATATTTAATCCTTTCTCTCCCTTTTACTTAGTCCCCTGCATACTTTGTATTTCCTCCCTCCATTATTAATACTTAGTATCTTTCCTCTCCTTTAACTTTAATCCCTTCATCCCAGGCACCACCACCACCACCACTACCTCCTCCTCCTCCCCATCCCATAGTTAGGCAGTTAGCATTTCTATTCCTGACACTGCCCCGATGCTTTACTTTTAATCCTTTCACTTCTGAGAAATTCAGTGTGGTATAAGTGGACTGAGAATTGATTTCAAAACCAAGAAAGCCTGGGTTCAAATTCTGCTTCTGATATATACATACCACCCATTCTATTATAAACTTCTAAGGGGTAAAGCATGAGCAACTAGGTGGTGAAATGAATAGAGTGCAGATCCCAGAGTCAGGAAAGTTCATCTTCCTGAGTTCAAATCTATAAAATGATGGAGGAGATAGCAAACCATTCTAGTGTCTCTGTCAAGAAAAGTGAGGTCACAAGGAGTCAGAATAACTGAAAACAGCAGATGGCAGGGACTGTTTTTTTCTCTTTTTATGTCTTCAGCACTTAGTGCCTCAAACATAGCAGGTGCTTAATAAATGTTGATAATAATAGATGCTTAATAAATGTTGATTGATCTTTTGATACTAGTTTCATGATGCTTGACAAGTTCCTTAAATTCTTAATTCTCCCTGACATTTAATAATATGTGACCACTGAGATATCTCTGAGCTAAATTTTGCTTGTCACAGGACTGTTTTGAGGATCAAGAAATCAAAATGACTTTTTTGTTGTATATATTAATAATAACAACAGTAATAAATAATAACTAGTATTTATATAGCACTTTTAAGTTTTGGAAAACACATTGCAAATATTATTTCATTTCCTCCTCACAACAACCCTGGTGGTAGGTATTATTATCATCCTCTTTTACAAATGGGGAAAACTGAAGAAAACACATTAAGTCACTTATCCAGCTTCTTACAGATAAGATATGATTTCAGATGTGGATCAGATCATCCAGATTCCAGGCCCAACACTCAATCCATTCCATCATCTAGATATAAATAAATACCAGTTATTCTTACTCTTGCCCAAGGTCACACACTAGCTAGTGATAACTAGATAACATCTAGTTAGAGGCCAGATTCTTTTGATTCCCATTCCTATTTCCCACTCCATCAAGTCCTAGGCATCTCTTTACCTCAGTCCTTTCCTGGGCTTACTGGCAGCTGAAAGTTTTATAGAGGAGTTGAGGGAGGAACAAATCTCATCAAAAGCTTTCATTATGTCACTCCCTTTGTCAAAAACCAGCCATGGGTTCCCACTGCCTATAGGAGAAAGTACAAACTCCTTAATGAGTTACTCAAAACTCCCCACTGTCTGGGTCCCACATATCTTCCAAACTAATCTCTTATTAGTGATGTGCTCACTCTTTTATGCAGACTCTTTGCTCCAGCTAGATTGATCTAGTCACTGTTCCTCGGGCATGCAAATATATCTATGTGTATGTGTGTTCCTGCTCCTTAGCTTTTGCAGTTTCCCCTCTGGAATGCTCTTTCCCCTCCCTCCAACTATTCAAATCTAAGACATCCTTCAGAGTACAGAATCAACAAGCCAAACAATCAATCAATCAACAAGCATTTATTAAGCATTTACCACATGCTAGACACTGTGCTAAATGCTGAGGATACAAAGAAAGATGAAAACAAACAAACCCCGTCCCCCCAAAAAAACCAAAAAAAACCTCAAGTTCTTCCTCCAGGAAGTCTTCCAACAAATCCAAAACAGGAGGGAATGTCTTCTTCCTCTCAGCTGCTGAATGGTGTTGATGGCAAGTCCTACTTATCGCCTATAATAAGGCATTTATTTTTTTTTTTAAAGCATCATAATATAATGGAAAGAGCACTAGATTTGAATTTAGAAGTGATAAGTCTGAATCCTGGTCTCCTCACTATCTTATGTGACTTGTGAGCCTCAGTTTCCTCATCTGTAAAATGGAAGGATTGGACCAAATTAACTTTAAGATTCCTTAAAGCAATAAAGTCCCATAAATTGCCATTTTTATACACTGCCTTACATTATTGCTTATTATTTTTTTATTTTCTGTATGTCATTGCTCTAAAAAGATCATAAGGTCCTTGAAGGTAGGAACCTTGTTATATGCCACATTATCTTCTGATACTATCCTGATATAGTAGCCAGAACAATACTCGGATAAAAAGTAAATAGTCAATTAATATGTCATTTGCTTTCCATGCCCTCTTTCTTTTAGCAGAAGAAACTGAGGCTGTTAAAATGCCACCATCTTCTAATAACCTCAGTGTCATACTCAACTTCTCAATCTCTCTCACCCCAAGTGGCCCTCAAGTTGTCAAATCTCATTTCTGTTTCCACATAGATCCCATCTTTCCTCACACAGATAGTACTCTGGTTCAGGTCCTCATTGCCTCTCATCTGGACAATTGTAGAAGCATAGAAGCATCCTATTTGGTCCATCTACCTCAAACCTCTCCCCACCCTAATCTATCCTTAAGAGAGCTGCCAAAACTGGACCTCAATTGAAAATCTGACCATGTCACTGCCTCTACTTCTTTTCAGTAAATTCTCCTGACTCTCTTATTTCTAGGATTAAAAACAAACTCCTCTGCTTGGTACTTCAAGACCTTTTTAACTGGCCTTTTCTTATTATTCTAGTTTTATTACACATTCTTCTATCTCATGTACTTAATAATCCATCATTAACAGTTCTTTTTCATATATGACTTTTCATCTTCCACATCTGTGCCTTTAAACTGGCATTCTTCCCCACCTCTAAGACCCAATTGAATGGCTACCTTCTTCATAAAGTCTTTCCTGATTCTACCAACTGAGAGTACTCTCCTTTCAAAATCATCTTGCATTAAATTGTGTATTTATTTGTTTATATATTGTCTATTCCATTGGAATACAAATTTGAGGGCAGAGACTGTTTTTACTTTGTCTTTTTTCTTCCCCAGAACTTAACAAAGTGACTTGTATATAGTAGATTCTCTTGATTGACTGATTGATTTATCCCCAAATCAGACAACAGGTCAAAAGCAGGGACTGAAATTGAGCCATAGAATGACAGTCCAACTGCCTGGTTTTAAGGGTAAGGAAACTAAGGTCCAGAGAGAGGACATTATTAGCCCAAGAAAATATAACTAGCCTTTATGTAGCTCTTTAAGGTTTGAAAAGTGCTTTACATAGGTTATCTTATTTGATCCTCACAACAATGCTGGGAGGGAGGTGCTATTGTTATCTCCATTTTTCAGATGAAGAAATTGAGGCACAAAGAAGTTAAGTGACCCATTCAAGGTCACACAGCTAATATGTGTCTGAGACTACTTTTGATCTGATCTGGATCTAAGTTTAATACTCCATGCTCAGCTATGCATTGTCGACTCACACAGTGACAGAGGCAAATAATATTCAGGAATCTTTCCACCAGATTACATTACCTATTATTTCACCAGTGGCCAATGTCCTTCCTATTTTGCATCCTTTCTGGGTTTCTATTCTCTCATTTTTCCAGGGGAAAGAAATGAAAAAGCTTAGAAGAAAAATCTTAAGAATCACCAACTACAAAAAGAATCTTTGTCTTTGAGTAGTGTGGGACAACTCAGGAGCAACCAGGACAAATACCCTTAAGAACAGGTCACTGGGTTCAGCATCCAGGAGTTAATACCACTTTGGCACTTCTCCACCTAATTTTTCAAAGATAACACAGATTTCTCTTCAAGAATTTAAGCAAATGCCCCATTGCCTTCTGGGGCATGTTTTATACCAATTCCTCTCTAAAGACTTTCCTAATCTACTGTCTTTTCCCAAAACCACTCCCACTCCAACCTAACTTCAGATCCTTGCCCAAGATGAATGAACCAGCAGCAGTAGCTGCTACAGAGAAACTAACTGAATTTGCCAGGAATAGCTAGAGATTTCCACCCCTGGATTTAAGACCTTTAATCCCAGGGAGGCTGGCTGGCTGGAAGACACATTTATTTCAATACGATCACAATTTTGTTAAATGGGCTTGAAGAGAGCAGAGAGGGAAGAAGCTCTAGCCCCTGGAGATGACAGAGGTTAATAAAAGTCGTTGGAGAAATTAAATATGGAGGAAGGGAAAAAGTCAGAAGGTTGAAGGGTTGGGGGCCAGGAGAGAGAAGAAAAATGTGATCTTCAGCCCCATCTGGCACAAATAGAGCAGCATTTCTCCCAAGAGCTCAAAGCACTTACCGATAGCTCACTGTCTTATGTATCTGGGGTAGGAAACTATCACAGCTGGAAAACGGAGGCATCCAACTGAGAAGGGACCCGGGTCACACAGTGGGAGATCTGAATGCAACTCAGGAATGGCATCATTCTTAGATGGGAAGGACCCTAGAAAGGGAACCCAGAACCTGGGTTCTAGTCTCAGCTCTGCTACTCGATCACTGGATAAATCACATAGCCTGGGTCTATTTCTTCATCTTTTAAATAGAAGGATTGGGCTAGATGCAAGGACTGCCAGAATTCTGAATCATCCTCTGGTTTTTCAAGATCCTTGCTATGGTTTACATATTCCATTCATTTCTGTTATAACACTGGAGTGTGTTGAGTATCCACTTTATGGCTTACAACCTGTGATCTTCATTGTCATCACCTAACTATGATTCTGTCCTTTCACTGTATTCACATCCCCTTCCTGCACATGGAGACCATACAGAGAGAGAATGAGAAAAGCAAAAGCTGATCCTTAAAAGAGCTTCTAATTCCCATTGAGGCTAAAAGAGAAATATGTATTACTCTACTGATATACAGGTGGATAAACCATGGAAGTTGCATGTCCACATATGTAGACACTGGAGTATATAATTGAGTACATAATAGGTTTGTAGTAAGGATGACATTTGTATGTGTGCATAAGTAAAAGAAGGAGAAGGAAAAAGAAAAAGAAAAAGAAGAAAAGCATTGGTCTTAGGTGCCCTTCCTTCCACTCACACGAGCATTCATCCACAATCTTGTCCTATCCTGAACAAGGACAGGTCTCTGGAATTATTCTGGATGGCTGATTTGTCATCATCAGAAGAACTACATTCACATCTCAGTTCTTCTATTTGCTAGCTGTATGAATTTTGATAACTTCATCTTTCTGACCTCAAGTTCATGAGCTGCGCATAACCTCCAAAGTACCTCCTCGTTTTAAGATTCCATGATTCTTTGATGCTATACACACTCATATTTATGTGTATTTTCTTGTGTAGATTTGGGTCAAATATGTGTTAAAAGCATAGGGATGAGTCTTAATGACTTCTATGTGGGGCTCCTTAGTGCCTTCTGTATGTGCTAAGATTTTTATAAAATTTTGGCTCAATTGATCCTCACAATCCTGGAAGATAAGTGCTATTATTTAAGGCAAACAGATGTTGATTGACTTGCCCAAGGCCACAGTGTCTGAGGAAGGATTTGAACTAAGGTCCTCTTAACTCTAGTCACCAGGATCTGCTGTATACCTAGCTGCCCAGGAGTATGTTTTCCATCTGAATCTGATTATACACTGATGGTGTATCTGTTTTGGAATTCCTAGCAGTTTGATGGGCACAAAGGAGGAAGGTTCTGGGGGAATGAGAGAACAATAAAGCTGGAAAATGAGTTTTTGCTCTATATCCAGTGTTCTGGGTTCCTTCTCTCTCATTTACTCCTAAATGTTTCATTTCCCTTTCTAATATCAGGACTTAGGGCAAAAAAGACAGACTTTCACTTCTCCCATTGTAACTCTTCTTTCTCTTCTTCTTCCTTGCTCCCATCCAACTTCAAGACTTATAAGGATATCCTTTAGTAAATTCTGATTATAGCTGGGGAAATTCCTGAGGGAAGGAAAGGCCTTTCTTCCCAAAGACCTATGACAAAGGATAGTAGGACCTGGAAGAATAGGAGCCCATAAGGGGAACACTCTTTCTCTCTACTCTAAAGGGAATTGGTAAGAACTACCTATTTCAGTCCATTGACCCCAAATAGAACCAGGCCCTGGAAAAGAACTCCTGTAATAGGCAACTGAGAAACCTGAAAGGTAAAAGTTTTCACCATCACCCTGAATGCCCAAAGGTTGTTTTCAGATGTTTTGTATATTGCAGCAATTTAGGACCCAGGGAAAAAAAGAGACTGCTACAGGGCAGGAGACTGGGGTGATAAGCAGGGGAGAGGACTGGGACACATTAGAGGGAAAGGGTAAAGACTAGGGAGATATTAAGGGGAAGGGCAGGAACTAAGGGGAAACAAGGACAGAGAGAAATAGAGACTGGGGAGCAGGGCAGGGTCTGGGGGATACTGAAGGAGAAGGCTAGAACTGAAAAGAGGAGGGGCACTAAGAGAAATAGCCACTGGCTCAGGAAAGTCCAAACTAGACCATTTTCCACTCCATTGTGGGGTACATAAGGCAAAGAATAGGAGAGGCTTGGCCTCCCACATTCCTCTCCTACAACTGGAACAGTAACTTCAAATTCGTTAGTGATATTCTACATAAGGTACTGGAGTCAGTCTATTATAAATAAAACTCCCAGTCTTTACCCAGCCAAGGCCAGGCTACTTTAGAAGTTGATCATGACATGGGGTGAGTTGGGATGGCCTGAGGAAATAGGGGTTGACCCTATTCTGGGAATCCTCCCAGCTGCTCAGGGATCTACATCAGGGCAGGCAACCTGGTCTCTACCTCTGCCAGAATCTAGACTTGTTCCCAGACACTGAAATGCAAACATTTGTAAAGCACTTTGTAAACCTTAAATCACTATATAATTGCTATTGTAATTATTATAAAACCAACAGATGAAAAGAAACAAGTTCTAGCCTTCCCCTGTAGCCTTAGCCTCCTTCACTTTGTCATCCTTAAGCCCATTCCAGAGGTCCCTTCAGGAAATATGATCCTTTGCCCTTTCAAGAGCCATTTTCTGAAAGATTTTGCCCTTCCCTTTCTGTGTCTGTCAAAATCTGAAGCACCATTCCTAGATGCATAATATATGGCACTAGTAGGTACTAAATAAATAATAACAAATCTTTAGTGACAGACTGATCATCCCTGGTGGTAAAAGGGTGAGAAGGGTACTTGGGTACAAAGTTGAAGAAGTGGCAATGGGAGTTGAAAGAGAGAAAATTGAACTATACCAAAGAACTGTAAGAAGTTATCCAGTTATCTCCAGGTGTTTCAATGGAAAGGCAAGAAAATTACCAAAAGAGGATAGTGATACAAATGGTCAAATCAATTAATTGTCAACTAATAAGTATTGTGGTATGCCCAACTGGGTGCTGTGAGCTGCAAGGATGCCCAAGGAATAAAAGGCATAGTTCCTACTTAGAGTGGGCACTCTAAGTCACATACAATTGGAAACAAGGGTGAGAATATGAAACTCTAAGCACTGAGACTCCACACCCCCAATAAGAAAAAAACTCAGAATAATGGGGGAAATGCATCCAAAAGGGAGAGAGAGAAGAGATTTCCCCAAGCCCTCTCCAACAAAAAACAAAAACAGCCCTCCACAGGAGAATAGAAATCCAAAGCCTTCCATGCCAAGCTGGCATGGCATGGCAAAAAATGCTTACCAGGGGTAGGAGTTGGGAAAAGGGGCATATCATCTCCTACTTCCTTGCCCATGTATGCCTAAGTCCAGTTCAATGAGTGACCTAAAGATTAGTTTCTAAAAACCTCATCAGCAAAGGAGGGAAAGAGGAAGATACAGAAAAAGATCAGGAATAAAAACCAGTAGTGTGTCTTTTTTGTGTTTTCTTCCTATCTACCCTCCTCCCCCATCCCCAGCACCCTAAACCCATCTCAGAGACTGGGATGATCAGGATAGGCTGTGTTGGGGGAAGAGAGTCATCAACCCTTCTTGCCTTTCCCCCTGTGGATGCTACAGCATATAAAGAAAGGGTTGAATCCTGGGATTTCAGAATGTCCTCATCCCTGCCCCCCCTTTCCTGCTCCCCCACAGTTAGCACCCTAAAGCACCAACTCAAAGAGCCCTTGGAGGCCTGGGGGGCTACCTTTGGAGGTAGCTCCAGCCCCCAGTGAGCCTGTCATCCCACATTGCTCTGATTAGCTCTAATCTTTCTTTTTCAATTTCTCCTCCCTGAGACCAGGGAGTGAGAAAATCTCCCAGAAAATGAATAAATATTTCAATTTTCAGCGCAATCAGTCTGAGGAGCCGGCGCATGATGGAAACGGGGGGAAGGATAATGGTTTTCATTTAGATAAGATACAGAAAATTATTTAGTGAAAAATGAAGATTGATGAAGACCATTGAAATTTTTTAAATGCGAATTTTATTTCTCCTCCAGTTGTGTGTCCCCTTCTCTCTCTTTCTTATCCTACTAGCTGCAATTCTCTTCCCATCTCTCCTTACCCCCACCATGGGGACTCCCTGAATACCCACCATTCCTTTTCCTTCACATTGCCCAACCCCCCATATCAGTCCTCTCCTTCTAAGGGCAGAGATCGTGGAATCTGAAGATTGCTCTGAATTCTAAATCCACCCAAGGTAGATTTATCCCATTGCCTCCTTTCCTTCCTGATGCCACATTACACACACACACACACACACACACACACACACACACACACACACCCCAACAACAACTCCCCAGCAATCCACAGTCCTCCTTCCTCATACTTCTTCCTTAACTGCATTTGGCTTTTCCCCTTTACCAAAAAGAACTCCCCCCTCTCCCAATACCACAATAAAATGAACGACACATTTATATAGTGTTGTCTTTGCCTCTTGTTTGGGGGTAAAGGCCAACATAGAAACACACACACACCTTCTAACAAGGGAGAATAGGGAAAGAGGGAGAGAGAGAGAGAGAGAGAGAGAGAGAGAGAGAGAGAGAGAGAGAGAGAGAGAGAGAGAGAGAGAGAAAGAGAGAAACGTGCTTTTTCTCTCTGACCATTTCCGTCCTCGATGCAATCCACATGTCTCTCCTATTTGCAAGCTGTGCTTTTGTTCCTAGAGGCTCAGACACATCCATGTTGCTGGTATGTGGGGGGTGGGGGGAAAGAGGGGAATGGACATGGCACAGAAACTCCTCCCCCATAACCCCTAAGCACAGAGCCAGGCAGCCATTCCTCCCCCCCCCCAGCCTGTCCCCTCCCTCTTCAGCAGTCTGGTTGAGCAAAGTCAGAACTTAAGTCATCTTTCCAACTTTTTGCTAACTGGCCAGGCTGGGCCCTAGCTCTGGCCTTGGTCTCCTTCTCTTCTTCAGGACCAGCCCCACCCCCACCCATATGCTACCTCTCCCCTTCAGAGTGGGTTGGGGAGAGAGGGTCTGATTCACTTTGGAAGGAGAGCAGGGAATCAGGCTTCTCCCAGACCATACCTAGCCAATTTTTGTTTTCAGAACTAGGAAGGAGGAATACTCCACTCCACAAATGTATAAACATAGAGGTAACTCAGTGGGAAGAGAAAACCTCTGATCCACCATCCCAGCCTAGAGACTACCTTCACCTCCTCCCCCAATTCCATCACCAGAAAGAAATAAATAAAAGATCAGCCCCTCCATTTTGCAGTGTATTTCATGTCTCTGTAGGTATATGCATATATGTCTATAGGTCTGAATCTCTTTGTCCTCTCCCTCTCTTTCTTAAGGGGGTATCTATAGATTTCTGTAAGCCTATGTCTATAGATGTGTTTATTTGTATCTATTTCATAGAGCATATGTGACTTGGGAAGGAGAATCAGAACATAACTATGTATTGGTATGTATGAGTGTTAGTGTGTGGGTATCTGTGTCTAGGTGCATCTCAGTATGTGTCAATGTCAGTCTGAGTCTGGGTCTTAAGTTCTTGTGTCACTCTCTATCTCAGTCTAATCTTTATGGATTTCTGTATCTTGGTAGGATTCTGTAGCTGCCTCTCGGTGTATGTGTCTGTCTGCTCGACTTGAGTATGTGTCTCAGTGTGTCTGTGTGTCTCAGTGTCTATGTGTGTGATTCATTGTCTGTCTCAGTATGGCCAGATCTGTGTATCTGTTTGGTCCCCTACAACCAGACCCATTGGGCCAAGCCTGCTACTCCACAGGTCCCTGTCCCAGTTAAGATTCTGTCTGAAGAAGGGTCACTGTGACACCCTTCCCCTCTTCTTACCTCCACCCCTTATGACCAGAGAATCAACACAAGTCATAAGTATCTTCCTCTGCCCTCTAGTGAGGACCACAGACTCCAGGGTAAGCCCCCTCATTTCTCACTCATTTTCTAAGTTAGTCTTAAGCAAATAGAAGGCATCAACACTCCCCAAAACTGCAAAATCGGGAGGAGACTGATAAACCACTCCTATCAAAATAAATAAATACCCAATTTCTGTGGCAGAAATATTAACCAGAGCTTCCTCAACTCACCCCACCATACTCAAGCCAGCTCTAGGGCTGTGGTTTCAAATTCTCCTGTACCCCATTCTCATCCCCATCCCCAAGATTCCACCTGAAATAGGGGGCAGCTCTACATCTAAAGGGGGGCTTCCAGTTAACTGCCCCTACAAAAAACAAGACCCCTCCCATATTCCAATATCCAGGATAACAGAAAATCCTTGAGCCTTTCTTTAGCTAGGACCCAGGCATCCTGGATTTTGGCCACATTCAGGACTGGTTTCCAGGTTCATGAACTGTAAGTCCTCCAGTCCTGGGGGATGTAAGGATCACTTTGTCCTTCCTATCCAATCTTTACTCCCAGCCCCACCATCATCCCCAAGCCCTTTGGTCCTCTGGGCTCCATCGCTCTGCATAGCCAGAGAAAGCAACTTGGAGAAATCAAATGGGAAACTCATCCCCTTCCTCTGCGCTCCGTTCGCCCCCTCCCGCGAGGTTCCACGACCTCCACCGCTTCGTCCACCTCGTGGCCTCCCCTGTTCCATCGCCACCTTCTTCCCCAAGCTGGGAGAAAAGTGGGGAGGGTGTAACCGGAATACTCCCCCATCGTTTCCTCGAACCCCGTCCTGTGCTCAGCCCTCACCCCCAGAAGGAGGAGGGGGGGTCCGGAGGCGTAGGGTGAGGGGACAAGGAATCCTTTAGGATGGGGGTCGGGGGGGGGTTCTTACCTTGGGAGAAAGTGTCGGAGAGAGTGAGGAGCCAGACAAGAAGGCTCAGCATGCTGTCCGTCCGCCGTCTGCCCGCCCGCCCGCCCGCGGCTGGGGCCCGGAGTTGGCGAGTGAGAGAGGGAGAGAGAGAGGCGAGGGCTGGGGGGAGGAGGGGGAGCCCTGGGGCCCGCCCCCGCCCGCCCCCGCCCCCTACACACACACACACACACACACACACACACACACACACACACACTCACTCACTCACTTCTCTCTTCTCTCTCTCTCTCTCTCTCTCTCTCTCTCTCTCTCTCTCTCTCTCTCTCTCTCTCTCTCTCTCTCTCTCTCTCTCTCTCTCTCTCTCTCTCTCTCTCCCCCCCTCCTCGTCCCCCTCCTTCTCTTCCTCCTCCTCCCTGCTTCTCTCTAATCCCCCTTTCTGCCTCACTTTGTCTCTCGCTCTCTGGCTCTCTGTCTCGCTGAGTCTCTGTGTCTCTTTCCCTCTCCCTTTCCTCTTCCCCTCCCTCCTTCCCTCTCTTCCTGACGTCTACTTTTCCTCGACGGCACCTCCCACATTATCCTTCCCGTACGGCAACCTCACAAGAAAAAAACCCACCAAATCCTTACAACCTCGCCGAAACAGGGATCGAGGGAACGAGAGCGCGCGAGAGAATGGGGGAGCAAAAGAAGGAGAAAGAAAAGGAAAAGGCGGAACCATTGAAAGCGCTGGGCGGGGGTGAGGAGGTGGGGGGTGTGCAGACCCTCCCCCCCCTCCCCCCTCCGGATCTTTTCTGCCTTGGGGCTCCCGGGAGGGGGTTGAGAGGGTTCCAGGGAAGGGAGCTGGATTGCCTCTTCTTCCTGGAGTGGGGCTGAGAGAGTCTAGACAGAGTGTGAAAATGATAAGAGGAAGCAAATTCTTTAAAGGAGTTGGGAAGCTTGGGAATACTTTCCTACCCCAATCCTGTTCTAACCTCCTGGGAAAAGAAGCGTGGAATCCAGATTTCCAATTCCCGGTAAATGCTCTTGAAAGCCAGGACGCATGCACCCCCTCTCCCGAATTCCCATCCCGGAAGATAACGGGGCTCAACTCCGAGTGCGACCTTCTCTGTGCCAAACTCGAGGGGCTGCTTCACCCCCGTCAGCTGCATTGCAGGGCAAGTTAAACGCTGTTGCTGCCACCAGGATGAGGAAGAGTGGCATCTAATTAAGGGGGCCTTCCGACACCTTTTCCTTTCTTCCGCTGGTCCCACGCTAAGAGAAGCAGACTCGAACCCTTTTTAAAAGGCCATGCATGAATAGTCGTTTATGATGTATTGGAGAGAACGGGAGGATCTCTAAGCACCCGAGAATCTGGTTCCCTTCAGAGCACAGATAGAAACTGGGAAGGGTGGGGATTCCCAGAAAGAAAGGAGAGGGTGCTGCACGCCGGAACCCAGGAGCCCAGTGGTTATTACGAACCCTGTGGCACCGCTCTCCTTTCTCTCCCCATCGCAGTGCTTAACTCGCAGCCCGGTGCGCCGGCGGAGCTAAGGATTCCCGGGGAGCCCGGGCTCCTGGGTTCCAAGTGTCTGCAGCTCGAAGACAGAAGCGAAAGGGGGGAGGGGGTCAGGGTGGTGTATAGAAGTCGCAGAAATCGCACAACTTTGCAAATGCTGAAGTGAACCAGAGAGGCTTAGGCCTTCTTTCTTCCTCTGTTTCCAGCTCTCCAAGCCCCCCACCCCTGCCCCGGCCTCGTCTTTTCCATTCAAGTGCTTTTAGGAATGGCTGTCCGCTTCTCCGCTCATCCGCGTGGCTGTCGGCTGCCCTCTGCTGATGGACGGTCGCCACTGCCTCCAGTTCACCCAAGGCCCCATCACTAACCCTGGGGCCTCAAGTTCACTTCCCCATAGAATTAAAATCGTGCCACCTCCCTCTCAGCCCTGGGAAGGAGCGTGGAGACGGAGGTCGGGGCCGAGAGGAGTTGTATTTTTTTCAGTAAGTTGCGAACGTGTTGAGGGGAGGATTAGGCAGGAGAAGTCCCCCAGCCTAAGTACACCGATCTGGTTTATCCTTTCAATATCAGTCCGAAATTCATTCATTCCTTATAAAAGAAGAGTTCTAAGGATCGTGTATACCCTCACCTGCCGCCCTGAAAACAAATAAAGGAGATTTCCCTAGCTTGCTACTAATAGCTAAAGCAGATTAACCTCCTCTCTTTCACCCGCCCCCAACGCCTCCCCTGTCTTCCAAAGTCTTCCCAGGTTCCTTCATCCTACCCTCGTCTGTACTGTGTCATCCTACATCCAGAATCTTTCCCGTTGATTTCAATTCCTTTTCTCTTTGCCTTACAGTTTCCATTTATCTCAACTCCTTCTAGCCAACCAGGGCTGAACATATAAATAAACAAATCTAACTTTCTATCTCTCATGATTCCGGGTAATTGAACCTTCCTTCCCCTAGGCCCTTCAAGATTTCTTTTCTAGTTCTTCCCAAGATTTAGCTACACTTTCCTCTTATGAATCTTTCCCCACTCCTTGGGGAAAAAATAAACAAACCAACCAATTCCTACCCACCCTCAAAGTCCTAGTGTTTAGAGTTGACACATTATCTGTCTTTGGTTTACCGAATTATCTGTCTTGTCCTGGAGCCCTAGGGATAGATCCTGTGTTCCCCATCATATTGAGAGCTCCCTAGGATACGGGGTCAGATCTTATTCCCTCTGAATTATTTCTCTCTCCAACACCCAGAACAAGAGTGTGTATGTAGGATAGTTGGGTATGGTATTGATAGATACAGGATAAATGAACTCTAAAGAATCACTTCTCCTAGATAAAAAAAATGAGAGGCAGTGGGATTGTGTATAGAGTCAGGATAAATATTAAGACATTTTTTGAGCACAAAAGGAACAAGAGGTCAGAGAAGAACCTGACTGGGCAATTTATGGCCATCAGTGGAAGAAGTCATTGCAAGAAAAGGAATGAATTCCTTTCCTTGCTGTGGGCTGAGGACAGCAGAACAATCCTATAAATTGTCCTCTTCCCCTTGCTAAGATGCCATCTCCATGCTGCCTGTGGAAGAAGGAGGAGAGGAAGATGGGATGCAATCTAAATTTTCAGCTTTGGAGGAAGTCAGGGTTATAAGAACTTTAAGGTCCTGGAAACTGACAGGGCTCATTTTATTTATCCCTCTCTCCCTGGGTAAGACTCCAAAGACTCCAGAGAAGTAAGGAACTTACCTTCATTTTCTTTGAGGAAAGGATATCCCTGTTCCTTTTCCCCTCTGCCATTTTCACATTTCACAACTGTTACTGTTCCAAAGTCCTTTCTACTTTCTCATCTCACTTTTCCCAATTGCAATGCTAATAATGTATTTCTCTTATCAAAGGTGCCAAGTATTTGATGTGCACTAGGAGGAAGATAGAGATTAGGAGACAACTCTCTTTGATCTCAAAATTCCATAAGACTTTCAAGGAACTAGCAATGAGTGCCCTTTTATAGGGAGAAGGAAAAGAAACATTAGGCTGACCCACCTCTGCCCCTATCCCTTGACATTTCTTGCTTGGTGGAGAGGTTCCTTGCTTTTTAAAGGAAGGGAAAAGAGATGGTTCGGATCTGGGGAATGTCTCACCTAGCAAGGCTACAAGCTTTGGTATCACCCTATTTTTTTCCTCCAACCTGAAAAGTGAATGGTTTCCCAGATGTGCTCAAAATCTCATCAAAAGGCCAGCTGCCCCAATAATAACACTCAGAACAACATTCATACAGTTCCTTGCCTCTTCAAGGTTGAAAGGAGCAATCCCAAGGAGGCTTTATTTCCTTTGGCTATAAGGTCGATAAAGATTTCAATACACACCAGTAATTGTCAGCCCAGAAGTGGGAATCACTGTTTTCTACTTCCTATAGATGGGGAGGTTTGGGGTCTAGAAGGGATGGAGGCTGGGCTGGGAATACTAGAATAAGACTATTATCTATACAGGGCAGGGATGCTTTTGCATAGTATCCAGGGAGATTAGAATTTAAAGGTCTTACAACCAGATCATCCTGGGTAAGAAGAGCAAAAAGGTCCTGAAAATCTAGGAAGTAGGGTTTGGCTTGGCTGAGAGGAGGAGGGAAGCTGTAGTGGAATGATATGAAAGAATCTGTTTTTTTCTTCCTATGTGATGTCACTCTGGAAGGCCACAATTTGGGGGGAACTTCAAGTTCCTGATCTGGGAAATGAGGGTGCTAAATCAATAACCTCTGTGGTCCATCTCTGGCTTTGTAGGTCTCAGTTAGGTGATGTATCCGTCTCCAGATTATTTGAGGAGTGTGATGTGCTTAGTAGCAAGGGCCTGAAGGCACTTTAGAAATAAATTCACCTAGGGAATTGAGAACACCTCATATTACCATCTTCCTGAAATGACTGAACTCCAATGCTGTCCATTTATGGTGCTTCCCCTTTAATGCTTTGTATTATGACTGCAACGTGGGGAGACAATTTGCACTAAATGGGCCAGTTACCGCTTATTAAGCTTAATTAGGATTTCATTGCTTGAGCACACAGGGATGGGAAGATCTCTGCTCTGAACCAACTACCCAACCAAGGAGATATACCCTGGGGAGAAGAGGAAGATGCAGAGCTGGGGTATCAGGGTAAATAATAAAGTGGGGGCATGGGGGGGAACTTCAGCAAAGGATACAATCAGAGAATCAGAGAAAGGGGGAAGAGAACATACAATAATTCCAATATTTCTTCTTAGTCTTCTCTTATTCCCATCTCCCTGGACCCCATCTATGTATCCCTCACACAACGTATGTGGCAAGTGCCACCACCATCAAATATGTGTCACATGCTCTACAATGCTAGTCTTCTTCAATTCAAGTGACTTAAGTACAAAGTTCTGGCTCTGAGATCAGAGAATCTCAGTTCAAATGATCAAAACTAATAATTCCTATGACATTGGAGAAGTCATTTAATGTTTTGGGGACTGTTCTATTCTGTGAAATGGGTCTCTTATGACTCTTTCCAGCTCTAGAGTTTTCACTCTAAGTAAAGAACTATCAATGATAGCTGGAGGCTTTGGGTGTGGTTGGAAGCAGCTCACTCCTTTTAGTTCTCTCACCCCACAGTCCGTTATCACACAGCAGGGGGGCTTAGTACTTTGTAGCTTCAATCTCTTGGAAACTACAGAAACAATTCCCAAATTCCCTAAAGATTCCCAGCATAAGAATCCCTGGGATAGTATTGGGGATCACAAAGACAAGATTAACCCCTAGTTTAAATTAGAAGTTAGGATTGGAGTTCCGAGGTAGATGAGGATCAGAAAGCCTCAGAGGTAAGTGGCTAGAGTTGATGGTTAGATTGGCAGTAATATTTCTCTAAAAGATGAATCACAAAGCATAATTCAATGCAAACACTAATGTTTTACGACCTAATAATAGCCATGTCTTAAATCTGGGGTTTTCAAACTACGGCCCTTGGGCCAGATGCAGGGCGCTGAGGACCTTTATGGGGCCCGCTGGGTTATGGCAAATGGGCTGAAGGGAGGAGACAGTGTGAGCTTTTGTTTTTACTATAGTCCGGCCCTCCAACAGTCTGAGGGACAGTGAACTGGCCCCCTATTTAAAAAGTTTGAGGACCACTGTCAGAACTCTCCACCCTTTGGGGTCAAGGTTTAAGTGTTAAAAGTTAGGACAAAAATTAGTAATCCGAGAAGGCAAAAAAGCCTTTCTTGGCCATTCCCTAAAGAAATATGTTCCTTTTTCTTCTTCTTTATTTTATTTTTCTAAATACAAAGATAATTTTCAACATTCATCTTAAAAAAATAGCTTTTTATTTTCAAAATATATGCAGATATTTTCAACATTCACTCTTGCAAAACTTTATGTTCCAAATTTTTTCTCCCTCCCTCCCCACACCCCCTCTCCCAGATAGCAAGTAATCCAATATATGTTAAATGTGTGTGTAATTCTTATATATATGTGTATATATATATACATATATACATATATATATTCTTAAAATTATCATGCTGCACAAGAAAAATCATATCAAAAAAGGAAATATGAGAAAGAAAACAAATAGCAACCAACAACAACAACAACAAAAAGTGAAAATACTATGTTGTGATCCACATTCAGTCTCCACAGTCTTCTCTCTGGATTCAGAAGGCTCTCTCCATCACAAGCCTATTGGAACTGGCCTGAATTATCTCTTTTGAACATTCATCTTTTGCAAAACCTTATAATTCCAAATTTTTAAAGAATAAGTAGTGTGACTCAAAGTATAGAGTGCTAGAGTGGGTGGGAATGGGAGGAAAACTAGGCTTCAGATCTCACTTCTGACACTAGTTGTGTGATCCTGAACAAGTCCCTTAACCTCTACATGCTTAGGACTACTCTAGGGTTTTCTGTAGTGGTGAAGGAACTTCCCTAAAACAAAAGTCCTTTATTCTGACAAAATTTTAGATTCTTTCATATTCTCATGAAATATATGTAAAGTGTTTTTCTCACAACAAACTTGTCTGGTTATGAAAGTATTGCTGGTCCCATTTTACAGATAAGGAAACTGAGGCACATAGAGTATATATAGAGTACTTATATATTGAATTATTGAATATCTTTGATTCATTCCAAAGAGATTTTACACCAACTTCATCTGTACTAGTTTATAAAATTTACCCTATCATTCTTCTACTATTTTATTTATAGCAGATAATACTATAAAAATGCTCAACCAATACTTATTGTTTCTAGAAGTCCCTCATAGTAACTGAACATATATAGTTTAGGAATTAAAGAGGTCAGCAGCGGCTCATACAACCTTTTCCCTTTGGCACATTAGTACAATGAGCTTAACAGATTAGCTAATTGCCCCTATTAGATGACAAGGAGAACCTGGTCCTGAGGGGATGAAATAGAGGGTAGGAGAGAATCATAAAATCTGGAACTGAAAGAAACCTTATAGATCATTCTGTTTAACTCTTTCATTTTACTGGTGAGTTAAACTTTCTTGCAGAGAAGTTAGTTAAGTGACTAGACCCAAGATCATTCATGTAGTCAGTAGCAAACCTTCAATTTGAATCTGAATCTTTTTGCTATCAAATCTAGTGCTCTTTCTAACATGAATAAAGTATGGCAATGGCAGAGAGGTGAGAGTTGCCCACTAGAAGCAAGCAGAAATAATTGAAGGTGTAAATGGGACACTCCATTGTAGACAGTTTTAGGTGGGATAGAGTAGAAAGAGTGAAAGAACCCCAAACTTGGGCTCCCATTACAGTGGCGGGTGAGTAATTAATGCATAATACATTATTCATAGCACCTAAGGTCTTTGCTGGTTAATGAGATGAGTCAACACTCAGGTACAGACACATTCCTTTGTTTTGGCCATAGGGGCCTCACAATATGTATTTAAAGAGCATGGTTCCTACAGTAGAATCTGTGGGTTAGAATAAATAGTTAGAAGGACATGAGCCACACTACTGAATTGGTGGGGGTGTCTGTCAGAGTGCCTGTGTCCTAATTGGGACAGTAGAGGTGGGGATCATTCTCTAAAGAGCCCGATGGTGATACTAATTATTGTTAAAATGATGACAATACTAAGCCATAATAACAAAAAATAGTAGTAAGGGAAGTGCTTTGTAAATCTTAAACTGCTCTATAAATGTGACATTATTATTATTACTTCAATACTTCAGGGATCCCTGGTTGAATTTGTTCTTTTAACAAACATGCCCTGAGCATCCACTATTTGTGGTCCACCTTGCTAGCCACTGGGAGAGATATGGAGCCTAGATGAGATACTGTTTCTGCATTCATGAACTTTGTAATTTAACAGAAGTAAATATACATATTTGTAAGCCCCTCCCTTTCATATGCAAGACAAAAAAGTCAGTTATGTCTGACTTTTTATGAGTGACCTTATTTGGGATCTTCTTGGCAAAGTTACTGGAGTGGTTGGCCATTTCCTTCTCCAAATCATTTTACAGATGAGAAAATTGAGATAAGTAGGATTAAGTGACTTGTCCAAAGCTGAATTTGAACTCAAGATGAGTCTTCCTGACTTCAAGCCCTGCACTCTCTTCACTGTGCCACCTAGCTTCTTCTCAGAAAAATAGTTAGGAGGCTATTATAATAGGATAGCTTCCATTGATGTACACAGCAGTTATTCAGTACCTGAGTAGGACATCTTCATGAACTCTGTGGCTTGTTCTCAAGACTTGATTCCAAGCCATTCTACTAAAGTAGATAGGACCTATCGATCTGTGCTTCAACAGCATAGCCTCTTCCCTGCCCCTATCCCTTCCTACCCACCAAAAAAGGAATTTGTGTTTCTTTTTTACATATTATTTTATTTATTATTATTTGGTATATATTTTTATATACCTACATACATGCATGTTGTTTTCCCCTATAGATTATAAAGCACTTTGAGGAAAGAGACTGTTTTTATTTTTTTAATTCCCAGCACCTAGCACAGTATCTGGCATATAATACCTACTTAATGAATGTTTATTAATTAATCAGCTCTATCTGGATATATGTTCAAAAGGCATAGCCTTCCAGAGCACAGGTACTATTGTGACATATTCATATATGCTCTTCCTGCTATAAAGTGCTTTTTATCATAGTCTTGCTGAAGTCTGATATGCAACCCTGTGAGACAGATAAGAGTAGATATTATTGTCCTTATTTATACAGAGTAGGGACTGGAATAAGTACACACAGCCTCTGGGTGGATTGTGATGGTGCCTAATGGAAATGATGTTTCATGCGATCTATAGACATTCTACAAGTGGTTCTGAGCTGGTCATCTTTATTTGGAACTTAGACTGATTTCATATACTAAAAAAATTGTTTTGTTTTTAATTTTTAGCAATTGTTTTTGTTTTGTTTTGTTTTTAGTAATTTTTAAAAAGTATATATGTGAGGCAATTGGGGTTAAGTGACTTGCTGAGGGTCATATAGCTAGAAAGTGTTGAGTGTCTAAGGTCACATTTGAACTCAGGTCCTCCTAACTTCAGAGACAGTGTTCTATCCACTGAGCCATCTAGCTGCCCCCAAAATTAAGGTGTTGTTTTATTTTATTTTTTTAAAGAAAGCATTATTGACCAGTGCCTCTATTGTTCTCTTGAATGCTTGACCTGGGTTGATCTCTTTTACTCCTTCCCTGAAGTGTCTGGTAAGAGACAAGGTTGAGGCCTGGAGCCTTCTCCCCTCCAAAGTTACATGGCCCCATGAAATGCATGTCAGTCCTTGGTCTTTGTGATCATTCTTTTCTATTCTAAGTAAAAGGATGGGAAATCTGTCAGTTTCAAAAGATCAGGAGGGTGAGCATTGGGTATCCCAGCATTCTAGGATCTGTTTTACAACCATCTTATCATGGATGATATGAGGAAAATGATCTTTAGGAAGTACCACAACAGTAACTAAAATGGTAAACCTCAAGCAATCATGCTTGAGATCTGGATGTGAATGTGATAGGACCAATATTATATAAAAAATGAGTCATTTAAATGTTTGAGCTGACTATTTCCAGAAAAGGAGGTGAAATAAGATAAAGCTTGCAACCACATATGGCAACATGTAGTTAAATGTGAGGGTTATGAAATTATGATTTTTCATCAGTAAATACTTGATTTGTATACTTATTTTATATATCTATGTGCCCAGGGTCATGTAAAATTTTTTCAGGTGAAAAAGGGCCTCAAATGGTAAAAGTTTAAGAAGCCCTGATATAGGTAGAAAAGTGCCCTAAGGATTTGGAAGGAAGAGAAACACTTCTATTTTTATTAGTGTTTACCTTTAAAATAATATACCTTGATAAAAGTTAATTGATGTTAAGTGGTTAAAAAAAAAAACTGGATTGCTAGTCATTGCAATCAGTAAGTAGGGAGAATATAACCAGTGGAGACTTGAACCAATAAGCATTAGGGAAGAGATACTCTAGAGAACCTAGAGAGATGAATGTGTCCAGTATCACTTTGGGAAATAAACTTATTACATAGATATGAGAAAACTAAGGAGTAAAGAGACAAAAGGTCATATAGTAAGGTAAGACTAGAACCAATCATCATTCTTCGGAGTCCTGCTATTCTATAGATAAGGGACAACCTGGTATATAGATACCTGATATAGATATGCAATGGTTTCTATCTGTGTTTAATGAATAAATATTTAAATTTATTTCAACAAGAGGAATAATAACAACATTTATATAGTACTTACTTCATGCCTGGCACTGTATTCATCATTTTACAAACACAGCTTTCTCATTTGGTCCTCACCACAGCCCTTGAAGGTGCTGGCTAAGTGACTTGCTCAAGATCATGATCTGATAAGTGATAAGGCCAGATCTGAACTGAGTCCAAGCCCAGCACTCTGTCCACTGTGCCATTTAGTTGCCTTGAGAATGGATAAACCAACCCTCAAGGATTTTAAATGTTTAAATTTTAATGGGGTAGGGGTTGTGAATAATATAATTAAAGATAAATATAATATGACATTGGTGTGGTAAAGACATGAGAAATGCAGATTAAATTATGTTAGAAAATTTGAGGAGGAAAAGATCATTTTCACAAGTGGGATTATCCACAGTCCTTTTTAGAGCCCATGTTCAGACAGTTTTTCCCTAAAGCAGAGACCCATGATTTCCTGTCTTCCAGTCCCTGGTCTCTGCCATAGCTGACCACAGCCACTTAAAACAGCCAGATGACTTGTTCTAGGGGTACCAGATGACTGCTGTGTGTCCCATCCCCACCAGCTGCCTAACCTTATGCCAGGGGATATATCTGGCAGTGTCCGTAAGATCCAGCTGACGGTCATGGTGGTATCTTCAATATGGACAGATGGGAGAGATTGTTTTAATATCCCTCTGGGCCCTCCATCCATCAGTGGCTCAATCAGGGCCAATCTCTAAGGCATGATCAGCGATTAGCCCCTGGCACCAACCCACCATTTTCAGTCCATTGGCATTCCCCCTCCCCCTCCAGCACTAAAAGCCAGCCTCCCTTTCCCCCCAACTCTGCCAAACTCTATCCTGGTGCTAGGGGCAGACACAAAAAGAGGAAGATCAAGTTTTACTCTTCTTTGTGCTCCATCTCTCACAGTGCCCTTAACATAGTGATGGGACCAAAGCAGAAGTACAACAAATGTTGGAAGGAGCACTGGGCTTAAGTCTGAAGACCTAGGGTTGTGTCCTGAACCCAAGGACAGTCATTAGTGGGTGACCTTGGGAAGTTATTTCATGTTTCAAGTAATATTCAAATCATAATTGATGAGTATTATCAAATGTGTAATATGCTAGGTAGCATGCTAGGCACTAGGGATACAATGATAAGAGCAAAGGAGCTCTTTCTCTCAATGGGAGAGAACAACATCAATACTGATAAGTGAATAAAAAATTTTCACAAAATAAATATAGTCATAGGTAGAATGGGGCACTAACAACAGGGGGAACCAGAAAAGGCCTCTTGTAGAAGATGGGATTTGAACTAAGCCCTAAGAAGAGCTGAGGCACTCTTTTCAGGTGAAAATAGCTGAAGCATATGAGAGATGGGGCTAATAATATCTGCCCTGCCTACCTTACAAGCTTGTCGTGAAGAATGAACATTTCAAACTTTAAAGTGCTGGGTGTGATCTATTCCCTGATAGATTGTGAAAATCAAATGAGCCAATTCATGTGACAGTGCTTTGTGAGCTAAAACACAACACAAATACAAGCTGTTATTATTAGCTTTCATTTATTTATTTATTGGTGAATGAATGAATGATATGGTTAGTAGATATGGTTAATAGACTGCTTAGGGAGTATCTAGAAAGAGATAAGATGCCTGTCTTTTCTTCTTCTACCTATAATCATGCCCGAGTTATGAGTTGCAAATAGAAATAGATCTGTTTATTTATTGAGAAAGTTTGGAGGACTGTGGATAGAGAAAGATGAGGGAAATCTGATAGAGAGAAGGCTGGGAAAGGAAACTTTAAGGTTTTGAAGGGGAAGTAATTTTGACTTAGAGAACCTGGGTTCAGATCCAGCTTTGCTAGCTGTTAGCTGTGTGAGCTCTCTAAGTCTTAGTTTCTTCATCTATAAAATGAAACATCTGAATTGGAGAATCTCTAAGATCCCTTCTAGATTGAAAGCCTATAGAGAGACATGGAAAGCTTATTTTGTATATCTAGAATGAAAAACAGGAGTACCGAAGTATTGGAAGGTAAGGAAATGATTGGATACAGGTGGGCTCCATCTGAAAGGTTTCCTAGAGAAGGACATTGTGAATCAAGGTTAATAAGGAACAGGGGGAAAGGATAAGCTTTGGGGAGATGATGATGGAAGGGACAGGGCAGATGGGAGTTGATATTCAGACTTGTCCATCTGGAACACGCTAATCTTAGATCCAGGATTTTGATGGTGAACAGTGTTCCAGAAAATGAAGGCATTTATATTGGAAGGAGAGATAAGGGAATTGGGGACAGAGCAGAAGAACTTTGAAGTCCAAGAAATACTATTTGAAGAAAATAACCTTTTACTGAGAAACGACATTATCAGTTAGGAAAGCAAGGTAATTGATATGTAGGACAGGACAGACAACATAACAGGAAAGCATCATCTTCTGAGACTGCCTATAGCTTGCTTATAAATGCTCAGGCACCTGGGTCTGTATCCCTTTATTGACTCATCTACTGTATTTTTGTTCCTATCAGTTGTTTTCAGTCATGCCTGAAACTTCCTAATCCCATTTGGAGTTTTCTTGGCAAAGATCTGGGACTGGTTTGCCATTTCCTTTTCTAGCTCATTTTACAGATGAGGAAACTAAGGCAAATGAGGTTAAATTATTTGTCCAGATTTGCATAGCTAATAAAGCCAGATTTGAACTCATGAAGATTCCTTTTCCTGACTCCAGGTTTATACTGTATCCACTGTGCCATCTCTCTGCCCCATCTACTGCATTCTGGTTGTATTAATAGGAAGGAGAGCAAAGAGCCTACTGAAGTTTCTTTGAAATAGATCAGTACAACTTTTGGGGAATAATTTAGCTGGGTGACTTTTTTCTTGGAGATGGGATGGAGTCTATCTAGTGTTTTACCATGTTGTGTGTATTCGTGGGATTCAGTTTTTGCATTGGTTTATCATTCATGACCCCACAGTCTGAGAATACAATGAATGCTTAAAAGATGGGCAGTAATCACTGTGTTCCAAGGTTAGTGATAACTGAAATCTTAACAGTCCTGAGTTAGGGACCCTTGCAACCAGAGGTTGTGGAGCTCTGACATATTACTCATTTGCATTATGATGTTAGGTTAGTCTTTTCCTTTTCTGAACTTTGTTTTTCCCATCTATAAAATTGGCATTAGTATTTAATAGAGAAACATGTCATCTGCATTAAAAAATCAGTTTCCTACACCCAGAAGGGAGAAGCTTGACTACACAATGTATTGTCTGAGAAAGTCTATTGTATCATATGAAAACTATCATTGAGAAAGTGCTGGTTTAGGGAGGAAGAAGAGAAGGAAATACACATTTATATAGAACCTACTATTTTGTGTGTGTGTGTGCAAATATCTCGTTTGATTTTTACCACAACACTGGGAGGGGGATTTATGATCTCTGAGGTCCCTGCCCTTCTAGAGCTATGATATAAGTATAAGATGAAAAAGTCTGACCAGAGAAGGTGACCTGGGATTCTTCCTAAATCGAAAAGGGCACTGAGTTCCCATCTTAATGCAGCTACAAGCAAGAAAGGTTAGCTAGCAAGAAGAACAGAACCTGAAGGAGCTCATGAATTCACCCTTCTGGGAGAGCTTGAGAAGAGGAGAAGCAGAGGAAAGAAGCAGTGACTGAAGAGTTTATCTTCCATTGTTCAGGGAGTTGGGGGTGGGGTGAGGGGAATGGGACACACACATATTATCTTGAATGTGGAAAAAAAAATCCCGGGGAACAGTGAACAAAGCTATAAATACAGGCCCGCGTCGGGTGACATCACCTGAGCACAGCCGGAGATTTATGGTCGAGTCACACGGCCCTAAAGTGTATTTATAACGGTGTAACTCACTGGTACTTCTCGCCTGCCTGCCTGCTTGCCCTCTCTCCTCCCCTCCCTCCATAGCTACATCCCTAGCTTTCCTGAGGAAATATCACAGCTGGGCCGAGATGGCCTGGTTTGGGTCTCTTTGATAAAATGGTAGGGCCTAGAGAACCATGAACACAGAACAGTCAGTGATGGTGAAGATCTCAGATACCCAAGACATGTCCATCACTGAGCTGGAACAGAGTTTTTACCCCTCAATTTTTTTGTTTCAGAAGTTGGGGCTCAGAGCCAGTTCTCCCAGCAATCCCTTGGCCTTGGCAGCTCTGGGATCATCAAAAGCAAGCCCATGTAGAAGCTTCTGGGGGAATTCAACTTTGAAAGCAGAAGCCTTAGGGTCTGTGTATATTCTGGGTCTTCCAACTCCCAAACCTCATATGCACGGGAAAAGCAAATGCCCAGCTCCCAGGTGGGAAAAGCTAGGAAAGAAGTCATCTCCCAGAAATTCCAGCCCAGATAGGGCAAAACTGGAATTCATTCTATCTTTCTCCCCATTTGCTTCCCCATTACTTTCTGTTGATATTGCCTCTGCTTTTGACAGCCCAGCAGGAGACAGAAGGAAAGAATTAAAGTTTCCTCTGCTGAGAGCAAAATATTTAATCTTTTCTTTCCTATCATACTTTCAAAAGGAGATAATAATAATAATAGCTGGCATATATGTAACATTATAAGGTTTGCAAAGCATTTTGCATAAATTATTCAATTTGATCCTTACAATCCGTTAGATAAGTAGTAATGTTACTAATAGCTCCATTTTGCATATAAACCAAATTAAGCTCAGCATGGCTGTGACTCGTCCACAGACACACAGCTAGTAAATGTCAGAGATGGGATTTGAAAGGAAGCCTCAGCCAGAGAAGTTATGAATTAGAAAGAAAAACAGAGGAAAGGGGTCAGGTCTGCTTAAACTGGGGCTGTATATTCATGCTGGAAAAGTTATGTCATTTTTCTCATGTAGACTAGAGAATGGGGAACAGAAAGGAAGAGAGAGAGCAGTTTGGGGGAAATGAATAGCTTATCATTTGTCAGCTCTTCATCCTGAAACATAACTGGGTGGCCCTTGACCAGGCACAATCTCTCT
Source organism: Sminthopsis crassicaudata (assembly GCF_048593235.1). Classification (NCBI taxonomy): domain Eukaryota; kingdom Metazoa; phylum Chordata; class Mammalia; order Dasyuromorphia; family Dasyuridae; genus Sminthopsis; species Sminthopsis crassicaudata. The sequence goes on along the minus strand of NC_133620.1, from coordinate 374,761,826 downwards.
GAGTCTCGGTTTTCTCATTTGTAAAGCAAGAATAATAATACCTACATTACCTATCTTATAGTATGTTTGTATCAAATGAAATAAACTTTGTAAGCATAAAGTGCTTAGTAACTGTGTCAGATATTATTGTAGCATTCCAGCACTCCTCCATTTGAGTATTAAGGGGGAAAAACACACTCCAAAGCTAAAGAGAAATGATTGTTGGGTTGTTGTTGTTTTTTTAATCTCCTTTTCCTCCTCATCTCTATTAGTGCAGAAAATTGAGAATTGATTGCAAGATTATGCACAGAATCATAGGATTTAGACTTGGAAGAATGATAGATTTAGAGCTGGAAAAGGCCTTAGAAGATATTAGGATCAAGGACTTCATCTCACAGATGAGCTAAATCAGGCCCACAGACTTTGCCCAAAGTCATTGAGCTGGTAAATGGCAGAGCCAGGCCCCATTCCTAATCCATGCCTTTTCCCCCTCCCCTCCTGACAGGGACAAGTAAAATTCAAGCTTTACCAGACGCAGGAAATCTCCTCTTATGGCTCAGCTTTTGGACAAGTGGCCAGCCATCCATGACTTGACCTAGAATCAAAGAAGACCTGATCTGAGTTCAAATCTGACTTCAGATTGGCACAACCCCAAACAGATCACTTTAGCCTCAGTTTCCCCATTGGTAAAGTTAATAATAATATAATTATAATAAAGCGAGGATAATAATAACTTCCCAGAGTTGTTGTAAGGATAAAAAGAGATGATATTTGTAAACTGCCAACCACAAAGTACTATATAACTGTCATTATTGTTGTTATTTTTCAAGATGAGCTTTAAGGTCAGATAGAGAACGTGCATTTGATGAGAATTTTCAGAGATCCCAATGCACAATGATTTTTGTGATGAATAAAAACAATTTGCTGCGGAACTATGCTTTACATGATTGTACATGTATAATCTATTTAAAATTCTAACCTTTTTAGGGAGATAGGAGGAGAGGTAGGGAGAAAATTTAGAACTCAAAAATTTTTAAATGAATGTTTAAAATTCTCTTTACATGTAATTGGAAAAAATAAAACACTCCTAAAAAAAATAACAACCCTGAATTTGCATTCTATTTTCTCCATAGTCATGTCAAGACTCTGCTCTCCCCTCATCTATATCATCTTCATTTTAGAGTGAGAGTGATTTTCTTCTCTATTCTATTCTATTCTCCTTTGCTGGAGACCTAGTCCTAGCCCACTAACCCATTTCTCCAGTCAGGGGTCTTGTAGTAGAGATCAGAGATAAGGGAATATTAGGAGAAAATGGAAGGGAAGGGAGGGGCAAATATCATGTGAGGGGGGAAGCAACTGAGAAGGGAGTCATCGAAAGAGCAAAGATACAGGGAAGATGGATGAGGGATGAAGGCATTAGTGGGGCAGAATAGCAGAGGTAAAAAGCACACTAGATTTGGCATCAGAGGTCCTGGCTTGAAAACCACGAGAGTGGAAGTTGGCACTGAATCGAAGGACTTTACACACAGGATATGACATCCAAGAATAAACATGGTTACTCCATGAAACTCTGTTTTCATCCTCTTTCAATGTGTGTGGGATCTCCACCACTTTGTAAAGCAACTATTACCTCATGTAATAATTCATCTCTTTGTGCCCCTTTTCTTGGGTTACCCCAGCCTTACTCCACCTCAGCCTTCAAAAGAAGAGAAGGTAAGGTCTCTCATAGCAACTGGATCTCTGGTTTGACTGTCTTCTTGTCCATCCCTTTATCTCCATCTCTGCTCTGACCTCTCCCATCCCTCTTGCTCCTGGGCTCAGTTTTCTCATTACCCTTTACAATTCCTTGTCCTTTTTCTTTATTAAACTTTTGTCTGATTTCTCATTTTGATGTGGAGGTTACTGCAAAGCCTCCAAAATGAAAGAGACTTCAGAAGCCATCAAGTTCAACTCATACTTGAATAATAATTCCCTCTAAAACAGCTTTTCTTTGAAGACCCTCCAGTGGGCAGAAGCATATTACCTTCTGATGCAACCTGCTCCACTTTGAATCATCTCTTAAATGTCAGGAAGTTCTTCACAAAAAGCTTAAAGCTCTCTCTTCAGTGTTCACCCACAGCTTGAAGGCTAAGCAGGGGCACAGAGGAACTGAACCTATGATTTTACTGACATAGGAAACTCTCAGGTGAAGAAACTCCCTCCACTAATATAAGTTGGCGGTTCTCTGTATTTTGTAACCTTAGAGAATTGTCTAGAACACTGTAAAGTCAAGTAACTTTTTCAGGGTTCCAGAACTAGTATATCAGACACAGGACTTGAACTTGAGTCTTTCAGGCTCTAAAGCCAATTTTTTTTTTTCCCTTCCCATCATATCACTGTATCAAATAGACAAATAGAACAAGGACACTTCTTCCACAGGCCAGTCTTTCAAATACAGGAAGACAGCTATCATAACTTACTAGCGCTTTCTCTCTCTCTCTCTCTCTCTCTCTCTCTCTCTCTCTCTCTCTCTCTCTCTCTCTCTCTCTCTCTCTCTCTCTCTCTCTCATTCTCTTTCCCTCTTTTCCTTCCTCTTTCCTTTTCTCCCTCCCTCTCTCCCCACTTCTCATTCTCTCTCAATCTGTCCCCCTCTATTTTTCTCTCTTTCTTTTGAAATCTGTCTTCCTTTTCCTTCTTTCACTCTGTATACATGTATGTATGTATGTGTGTATGCATGTATATGTGAGCTTATACTACGTTATATACTATATATACATATATACATATGTATATATAATTATATACTATAAATATGTGGGTATTGTGTGTGTATGTGTGTTCCCAGGCAGATAGTTTCATTTTTCTTTTGGCTTCAGTAAATAAAGCAATTTAGTAAAGTAAAATATTAGAAAAAATAAAAGGAATTAAGTCCAAATCTCAGCTCTGCCATCATATTCTACTTTAGCAAGTTATACTTCATCCCTCAAAAACAAAAAAACCAGTTGTTTGCTAAAAGGTAAGTAATTTACCCGACATTACAATGGATAGTAACAAAAATGTTATTCAGAGCCCTCAAGTTGAAACATATTTTCTTTTTTCTTTCTTTTTTTTTCCTGAGGTAATTGGGGTTAAGTGACTTGCCCAAGGTCACACAGCTACACAGTATTAAGTATCTGAGGTCACATTTGAACTCAGGTCCTCCTGACTTCAGGGCTGGTACTCTATCCACTATACCAAGAAACATATTTTCATAACATATTTGCTTAAGGAGAAAATATGTTTCAACTTGGGGGCTCTGAATTTTGTATGCTGAATTTTGTAACTACCTATTCCAATCTTGGGTAAATTACTTATCCCCTTAAGGCCTCAGTTTCCTCCTCTGTAAAAGTGGGTTTAAGGTCCCTTTAAGTTTTAAAACTTCTGGTCACCTAGGCCAGGGGCAAGGGGATGAGTAAACTGGGAAAGAAAAGAAGAGAATAGGGAGGAAAGCAGGAGTTGAAGGTGGGGAATCCCGGAGGAGAGCGATAGCTGCTTGGTGTACCAGAATGGCAATTTTTAGATTGGTGAGTGTGTGTGTGTGTGTGTGTGTGTGTGTGTGTGTGTGTGTGTGTGTGTGTGTGAAGTGGACAGTAAAGGGCAAGAGGGAGAGTGGAGTATGGGGAGATGCCATCAGGAGGGAAGTGTTTCCCCAGGCAGTGCAATGATTCTCCCCCTCCTCCCCATTTTATTAACTGGAAAATCAACTGGAGCTACAAAGGGGAAGAGGAGGGGCTCGCCCAGCTGCTGCCCCTGAGGGAGTAGGGATAGGGAGGGGGAGAGGTGACCAGCTGCGACGGGTGATAAATCTATTGACCGAGAACAGGCTGTATCTCAGAAATTGGGTCTTCACTCCTTTCCAGAGCATCCTCCTCAGGATCCCATCATCACCCCAGAGCAACAGAGGAGTGAGGGCATGGTGGGAGGGAGGGGGTTCCTTCCCCTTGGAATCACCCTACAAAGGTCGAAGCCACAATGGGGCTGTCAGATGGCAGGGAGGAGAGGAAGGGGAGGGGAAGGGGGAAAGCCACACAATTCTCTTCTCAGTGCCAAACCTTCTGCTTCCAGAACAGAACAGAGAGACATTGAAAATGTAGCCCTGGGGTAGGGTGAGTCCAGGGAAAATGGAATTTTGAGAGAGAAGAGGTAAAGGATCAGCTGCTTCCCCAATCTAATTCCTCATCAGATTCTCTCTAGCTCTAGTTCTAGTCCCTCTTACCTACTGTTCCTACAAACCTTTCTAAGATACCAGTATATAACAAAACTATTTCCTCAGTCTCTGTGTCCATCTAATTACTCCTTTCCCTATTCCCTTCTCATTTATCGCTTAATTTTTTTTTTCCTGGGGCTCTCACCACCATATATATTCCCTAGACCTGCCCCGAATTCTCATTTTGATTTGGATTTACCAAAAGAGGAAAAGGATCTTTAGATTGGAAAGAGTGTAACAAAGAGTAAGAAGGAGGAAAAAAAAATCTTAGGAGACAGTAGAGTAGACTTGAAAATCTGGAATCAAAACATCAGATTTCAAATCCTCACTGCTACTTATTTGAGTGACCTAAAACAGTCACTTAGCTTCTCTGTGCCTCAGTTTCCTTTTTGTAAAATGAGAAGATAGGATTAAATGACCTGTAAAGTCACTTTCAGCTCTAAATCCTAGGGTCCTAGGCATTGAAATGACAGTGAAGAAAATCTGCCATAACTAGAAATGGTTATCCTAGAGAAAAGATTGGGGGGGGGGGGCATATGATAATTATCTTCAAATACTGGAAGGGCTGTCCCTTGGAAGATGGGTTAGATGTTTTTTTCTTGACCCCAGAAGCGGTAGCAAGGCACAATAGGTGGAAGTTTAAAAAAGCAGATTTCAACTCAACATAGAGAAATTTCCTAACAATTAGAGCTATTCCAAAATAGAATGGAATACGTTGAGTGATAGGGAGTTTTCTATCATTTGAAGTCCTCAAGTAGAAGCTGGGTGACCATTTTGGAAATGTTTTGTTTACAGGATTTCTTAATTGAGAAGGGGTCAGATAATTTCTGAAGTCTCTTCTTCCTTCAAAAATATATGATTCTAATATATATATATATATATATATATATATATATATATATATGTTGATCAGTTACTATAGAGTTGTTGAAACTTTTCCTTAGGACATGAAGTATGTACTACTTGCTCTGCATTGTAGTCTGTAGACTGTTATCATAGCACCTAATACCTCATAATCCTCTTCCAGAATTATGAGTGAAAGAGGCAACTCCAAGAAAGGGAAAAGAAATAATGTCAATGACTATAGAAGTTAAGAGAGAGGGAAGAGACCACTAACTCTTACCACCATTGACTGTACCCAAGCTCAGATTCAAGATCAAACTCTCTCTCCTGCCTATTTGCCTCCTCCATACCTCTGAATCTCTTTCATCTGCCTTTTCTATCTGAAATCATTTTTGATTTTTAACAAATTACTTCACCCAAGGTCTCTTCCTTTAGTATTTCTTCCATTTTTTCTTATTCACTGAAACCTAACTTTTCTCCAGAAAATAGTACATACCTTCTAAACTTCTCAAAAGCTAGATACTTCTCTTCCCACTTCCACAACATGCACACCCATACACACATACACAAACTGAGAGAGAGAGAGAGAGACAGAGGGGCAGAGACAGAGAACCTTTGCTACCATTACATTCTTTGTTCCTCTTCAAAGGTTACAATATCCTGCTTAGACTTTTCTTGCTGTCCTTTTTGGATCCCCAGATCACTCTTCCTCCTCTTAAATAAACTCAGTACCTGACTAACAGCTTTCTTCATTCAATCACTTCCTGTGTTGAAATGACTACATTACTCCTGTGAGCTCTATCTCCAGTCTACTTCAACTATACCCAGGAGTTTAGACATCCCCACCCCAACTCTCTATTCCTCTAACACACACTGCCAGGTAAAGTTCTGATTCATAATATACATATTTGAGGCTTTTTTACCTGAAGTCAATTGCACAAGAATTGGATAAGGATATGAAAAGAGAAATTAGGATTTTAATGGATTGTAAACTCAATGTCAGATAATAGTATGAAGTTGCAGCCAATGTACTTCCCTAAACCCCCCAAACTTCATTCTCATACTAAATTAATTGAAACATTGTCAATCAAGTATTTATAAAATACCCACTATATGCTAAACACTTTTTAAATACTAGAGATGCAAGCCAAATTGTCCTTGAGGAATATATAGTTTATTGAAGCATTCAACATGGATGTGTGTGTGTACAAGTATGTGCGTGTGTATAGGGATGGGGACAGAACCATCCTCCACCAATGCAGGTGGGCACCTTTTCTGCAATGTGTAAATACATGCAAAATAAGTACAAGGTAATTGTTGTTGTAATCATATGGCTGGACAGGAAAGGTTTCATGTAGGAGGTAGCCTTTGCATTGAGCTTTGAAGACAACTAAGAATTCTAAGAAGCAGCAGTTCAGGAGTGCATTCTCAGCACAGAAACAGCCAGTGAAAAGATAGAGACAGGAACTAGGGTGACACATGTGTGCAATAGAAAGAAGACCAATTTGGCTGGATTGTAGAATGTGTGAGGGAGGAATATACAATGAGACTTGGAAGGTAGGTCGGAGCTAAGTTGTAAAGGGCTTTAATGCAGTGCAGAGGAGTTTACATTTGAATGCAGAGGTAATAAGAAGCCACTGAATCATCAGACTCCAGTTTTAGGAATATCACTTTGGGAGCTTTGTGGAGGACAGGCTGAGGGACCAATTAGGGGGCTATTGTAATAGAAGTGATGAGGGCCTGAATTTTCATGATAGCCTTGTGAGTGGAAAGAAGTAGTTGAATAGGAAAGATCCATAGGATTTGTCAACTGATTGGAAAAATAAGAAAATTCCAGATGAATGGGTTTGTGGGAAGAGGACTATAGTGTCTCTGGGACACATAGTTCAAAAGATGGGCAGTTGGTGGTACATGCCTTGGAAATATCTCCATGGAGATGCTAATTGAATGCATGGAAGTGAATGCAGACACTGAGAGAGAGTGTATAGAAAGAGAAAGCCTAGGACAGATCTGCAGGGCAGGTACTTATGGGTGATTATCCAACAAAGGAGACTGAGAAAGAGCTATCTGATTGAGGGAAGAAAAATTAAATCAGAGCAGTATACAAAAGCCTGAGAGAAGAAAATATCCAAGAATCAAGAGGAATGGTCAACAATGTTAAATTCTACAGGTATTCAAGAAGGAGGTGGATTCAAAAAAGTTCAATGGATCTGGCCATTGAGAGGTCACTGGTAAATTTGGAGTGATGAAGTCCAAAGACAAATTGCAAAGGGTTGAAAAGTGAATGCGCATGTATTGTAGATAGTAGGAACAGATAGCTTTCTTTTTTCTTTTCTTTTTTTTTTTTTCTAGAGGTTTGGCTGTGAAATAGATTTTGGATAATAGCTTTGGAGATATTATGGGTAAGGGTTTTTTTTTTTTTTGAAGAATAATGGAGATCTGGTGATGTTTATAGATAGCCAGGAAGAAACTAGTAGAAAGGAAGAAACTGAAAATTAAAAAGAGGGAGAATGATTTTGTGAGGGCAATCTGCTGGAGTATATGAAAAGGGACAGGCATCAAAAGGACACTTAGAGGGATTGGCCTTAATGAAGAAAAGACCCAATAGAGTTTAAGTTCCTTAGGGCAGAGACTATTTTGCTTTTGTCTTTATATCTCTTGGGCTTTAAATAGCAGTCCCTTGTTAGTCACTGTACAAGTATATTACATTTTTTTTTAGAGTTTTAACAATCAAGTTAATATTTTGTAATAGAGTCATTGAACAAGTTTGAATAATTTGAATTTGCTTTTCCTGGTAGTTGTAAAGAGCCTGTGTAGATAAGTATTACCTGCTTCCAATTGGAGCAGGTGGGGAGGAAGCTGTGAAAACATTTTGGGGGGTTATGGGGGAGGTAGGAGGTTATGCTTACTTCTTATTGAGGGATTTGTACTGTGTAATAATAAATAATTTCCAATTGCCTTCTGATCCACAATTCAATGGATAGCCAAAAGGGACAGCCTTTTGAGAGTTCTCTCTCTCTCTCTCTCTCTCTCTCTCTCTCTCTCTCTCTCTCTCTCTCTCTTTCTTTCTCTCTCTCTCTCTCTCTCTCTCTCTCTCTCTCTCTCTCTCTCTCTCTCTCTCTCAATGTTTTAACATTCTTTTCATATCTACATTCTATTCTTCTTTGACTTGTCTTATACCTAATATATATTGTATGTTTTGTTCATTTTTTCCTACTCCCTTTTTTGAGAGGCCCTAGACTTGAGACAAAGAGTAACATTGTACCCAAGGTTGGAGTTTAATGTACCAATGAGTATAAAGGAAGCCAAATCCCTCTAATTTGAGGTAGGGTTTCTCTACAATGAATACAGATGGTAGTAATCAGGTATGGAAGAGAATGGTGTAGGTTGTTAACCACATATGATTCTTAACACACTCTACATTATCACCATCAATGCAGAAGTGGAAGGGGACACAATGCATAACACATAATTAACTATGAAGAACAGGATTAAAGGATATCATTGAAGAAATGTATGGTTGAAAAAAAGATAGGCTGGCTGAGTACAAGAGAAATGTTAGCCAATGCATAGCCTATGTGTCCTAGTACTATCTTCTCTGTGCTAAGGAAAATTGAGGCAGGACCCTAGCAGGTTGGGGAGAACTTCCTGTGGCAAATATAGGAATCTATAGATAAGATCTACACTGGAGGAGCTGCTGTCACTGTGATGCAAAGGAATATCCACATCAATCACATCACAGATTCATTAGAATATCTCAACATATAATTTCTGCTTATTCAATGGTCAATATTTTATTGAAAAAAAGAGTTAAGAATCTTGCTAAAGCTATGCTTTGGACAAACTACTTTGGGTATGTTTAGTATTTAGTTCTGGGTGCCGCATTTAGGAAGGACATTAATAGTCTGTATCGTGTCCACAAGAAAATGACCTGAGTGTGAGAGACCATGTTAAATGAGGTTCTATTATTATTAACAGGCAGCAAAGTGGCAGAGTGGACAGAGTGTCAGGCTGGAGTTAGGAAGAAGAGCTGAGCTCAAATTTAGCTTTAGATACTTGCTAGTTTTGTGACCCTAGGCAAATTACTCACTTAATTCTGTTTGCTTCAAATGAGCTGGAAAAGGAAATGGCAAACCACTCCAGTGTTATCTTTGCCAAGAAAATCCCCAAAAGAGGTCACTGAAAAAACTAAACAATAATTACTATTAACAGATAATAATGTATTAGATTGCTTGCTGTCTAGGGGAATTGGTGGAGGGAATGCAGGGAGAAAAATTTGGAACACAAGGTTTTGCAAGGGTGAATGCTGAAAACTGTCTTTGCATTATTTTGAAAATAAAAAGCTATTATTTAAAAAGGAAAAATAATAATGATACTTAGCTTACTAGGTCTTTTGCAGAAGAATTGCTATCTAATCATAACTTGCTCTCTCAGCCATCCTTTCTTCATCTATAAAATGGAAATAATAATACTTCTACTATTTAACTCATAGGATTATTGTAAAGAAATTGCTTTTATATGTACATATATGTATATCCACACATATGTATGTGTATATATATAATTTTTCCAGATACATGTAAACCAATTTTTAAAAATTTGGTTTTGTGTTAGATTCTTTCCCTTCAGCCCTCCCCATCTCCTACCCCCACCATCGTTGAGAAGGCACATGAGAAGTTATGCAGAAAATTTCCATTAAAGTCATGTTGTGAAAGAAAACAGATCTCCAATCCCCCACTCCTCAAAAAAAAAACTTAAGAAAAATAAAGTTTTTAAAACGTATGCTTCAGTCTATAAGAAAAGTGCTTTCTATACATTAAAGTTCTATGGAAATAATAATAAAATAACTGACATTTATGTAGCACTTGAAAATTTGCAGACTGATTGCATGTTATTATTGAAGGTTCAACATAACCCTATGATGTAGAATAGTTAATGCAAGCCCTATTCTTATTTTACCAATAAGAAGATAGAGGTCTGAAGAAGTTAACTGATTTGCCCACAGTCACACAGCTAGTTAGCATCAGAGGCAGTATTTGAACCCAGATCTTCTTGATTCCAATATACTACTATACTACTCTAAAATGAAAGCAATGACTAATAATTATTACTGATAAGCAAAGACATTTTATTTTTATAACTCTAGAGCGTGGTTTGTGGTAAGTGCTAAATTAATGCTTACTGATTATCAACTATTGATAATCAAAGTCTCTTTGAAATTTTAGTTCAAGGACTCTCTTTAACTGAAACCTTTTCCTGATTCCTCAAACAGCTATCGTTCCTCTTAATTACCTAGCATTTATTTTGTGTATACTTATACATAGTGTTCCAAAAGCCTTGGTGAATTTTTTTAAATTTGGAAAGGGTGTAAACTCTTTAATGGCCGAACTATTTTATTTACTTCTCTTCATCCCTAGCACCTGGCACAGTGCCTGACACAAATACCTGTTGAATGATTGATAATTATCAATAATAATTGCTAATAGTAAGGCCCCAGCCATAAGTAGGTATGCTGTATGGCCCACTCTTGCATATGAGTAACTGGGGCACACCAAGCAAAGAGGGTGTTTGTGGATATGTATACATATGTGTATTTGTGTGTATATTTACCTATGTGTATTTGTAATGATTCTAAGGGGAAATGGGAGAGGAAAAGCTAATTTAGCTCAAAAGGGCAGACTGTGGAACAAATACTTGAGTTGCTAAGGTGACAAATGACTGAACCCAGCAATCCTATCTTGTGACCTCACACCTGGACCCTGATTTAAGCTAAAGCTGATTGTTTGCTTTCGGGAGAACTAATTACCTCCTAGCCTTATTAGTCAGCACTTATGAACTACTCCCATCCTTCTCTTATCTACTATGAAGGGTCAATGGGCATCCCCTCCCCCATCTCCATACCGTACTCCCCTTCTGTCCTTAGTGAGGAATAGGTGAGACAAGACAGGAACCCACATAACCATATAAATTCAATTTGACTAGGCTTCTGGACAAACCAGACAAAAGCAAATCAGACTTTTTCCTAAAGGGCCTTACATTATATGCTAGCTGTAGTACAATGGAAAATGACATATTCCACTACATAGAGGCTACTTCCAGTCATGCTTCTTTCCTTCCTTGGCCAATTTTTTGCCAGTTGCCTTGCCCACTCTAACTCTCTGTGCCTTCCTCCCTTCACAATGCAGTTCTAATCAAAATTAATATAGCCATTGCTACTGTAAAGGGTGAATCAATCTACTTCCCTATGGGTTGTCACCATCCTGGTAACTTTCTAAATGAAAATATTCTACTTTCCTATATATTATAGTTTCCTCTCCACCTCCCATTAAAATATAAGTTCCTTGTGTGTGATTTTTGTATTTTATATTCCTAGTGCTTAGCACAATGCTTGGCACATGGTACTTAATATATTTTTCATTCATTTCTGGAAGAAAGGGAACCTATCCTGATTGTAATATTGTATTGAGGTGGGGATCAGGATAGGGAGGAAATTGGGGAAGTGACATGGAGGAGAGGGCTTCCAAAGATGATCCTTGAAGAGCAAGTTGAGATGTGGAGGGAGGCACTGTAGAATGACAATGAAAGGAAATATCCAAAGATCTATATTATCCATTTTTTAAATGATCTATATTATCCATTCCTACTCATCAGAGAATCTCAATTCAAATCCTAGTTATACTAATTATTATACAATTTCAGACAATCTTTCTGGTACTTTATTTGTTCATTTGTAAAATAAGAAATGGCCTCTGAAGTTCCTACTAGAAACTAGGGTAAATGAACCTAGATAGCAAAGCTTCCTATCTACTCTTTATAAAGTTGGGTTATGCCTTCAGTTACTGGCAAAGTTGTGGAGCATCCTACAGGGCTCTTTCTGCCACCCCAAACCCACAGTTCAGGGCAGATTGGACTCAGCAGCCAAGTTAGGTCTAAATAGCACTTTCCTGCTAAGTTTTCCATGGGGAGGTGTGATGGGTTTCCATTTAAAATTAATTTTTCAAAATTGGAAACACTGCTCCAAATGGCACGGTTCCATTCCTCTGTTGGCTCCTGGCAATATGAGAGAGTCATAAGTTTGGGGAGAAACATAATAAACCAATGATTTCTCCCCAGGGAGCAAGAAACTGGCTCCTCTTCCTCCTTCTACCCGAAACCCTTTTTCCAGGCCTTGGCGCAGCTAAATGGCAATTTTTAAGTCATTTTTTCCTACTTATGGGTGAAATACAGTTCAGTTAACTTCCCATTCTTTATTCCAATTGAGAGAAGAGAAAGAATGGATGAATAAAAAAATAAAAACCATTTTTCTTTGTCTTGGGAATCAATTTCTTTACCTGTAAAAATGGTGGCTTCAGTGTTTTGTGAATTCATAGTATTTCACAAATAATGAAGCTACAGTGTGGAGACTCTACTTAGAAGAAGAAGGAAGGCCATACAACTTCCTCATATTAGTAGCAATGGCAGCTAGCATTTATATAGTGTTTTTCAAAGGCACTTTCATGTACATCATTTCATTTGATGTTCACAACAGCCCTATAAGTTAGGAAGTTCTCATTATCACCTAAGGAATGTATTCAAGGTGAAGGGGATGGCTAGTGAATATTTAAAAAAGAAAGTAGCAATAATAAAAAAGCTAGCTTGACTTCATTAAGATTCCTTCATGTCAAACTAACTTCATTTTCTCTTTGGGGAGAAAAGTGGTAGTTATGAACTTAGAATCAAGAAGACCTAAATTCAGATCCCAACTCATATATTTATTATATATGTGTGTGTGCATGCACAAGTGTGATAATGCACAAGTCACTTAATCTCTGTCTGCTTCATTTTCCTCATTTGTAAAGTAGAAATAATAATAACATCCATCTCCCAGGGTTGTTGTAATGAGATAACATATATAACAGAACGTTGCAAACTTTAAAATGCTACCTACATGCTAGCTGTTGTCCTCCTCCTCCTCATCATCATCATAGTCCTCACTCATTTGATCATTATTTTGATGAGATTATGAGATAATAACCATACTTTACACTAGATTTCAGGAAATCATTGGACAAAATCTGTCTATCTCTTCTTATAGAACATTTGGAGAGATGTAGGTCAGATTACAGCTATAATTAGGTAGATTTGGACCTGAATAAATGGCCAGATCTAAAAACTAGTCATTATTTGTTTGATATCAGTTTGGAAGAGAATCTCCACTGAGTTGTCCTCCTGAATACCATGGGAATGCATTGACCCTTGCTATGTACCTTTTAAAAAATTACCTTAATGAAGGTATTTTATGGCCACTAAATGACAGTTTACATTCTAAAAGGTTTCAACAGTCTTGAATGCTAGATCAAATTAAACTAGATGAAATTTAATAGAGATACATTTTAAATCTTACATTTGGGTTCCAAAAAAATCAATTTTACAAATATAAGATTGAAGGAAGTATGAGTAGATACCATTTCATTTGAGGAAAATCCAAAAATTTTAATGGATGCAAAGTTAAATATGAATCAATAGTGTTATGTGGCAGCCAAAAACAGTAATACAATTTTGGGCTATGTCAAAAAGGCATGCTGTCTAGGAGGAAGATGACAGAACCTGTGCTCTGTCCTTGTAAAACCACCAGCCTCTGGAATATTGAATTCAGTTATCCAAGTTATAGTTTTAGAATCACAGTTGGACTGGACATGGTGATATATACCTGTAATCTCTACTATCAGGGAAGCTGAGGCTGGGGGATTGCTTGATCTCAAAAGTTTTGTGCGATAGCAGGGCTAAAGTGAATTGGGTGACTGTACTAATATAGCAGCAATACCCAGTGATTCTCTGGGAGCAAAGGACCATTACTTAAAAAGAAATAAACCAGACTAGGTTGGAAATGAAGTAGGTCAAAGCTTCCATACCAATTAGCAATGGGATTGGTCCAATGAATAGTTATGGCTACTGCATTTCCAGCCTGGGTAGGAAAGAATATACACATACAATACACAGACACTGACAATAGTTATTTTTGGAAGTGTCCAGATCATGAAATATCTGGAACATGAAATCAGCTGAAGAAACCAGAAAAATAAATTATTGTTTTCTTCAAGTATCTGAAAAGTTGTAGGAGCAATGTGTTGAAGTTGAAAAGAGGAAAATGTAATCTTGATATGAAGAAAAATTTCCTTGTTTTGCAAGTCCAATGAATTATAAATTCCTGTAAGGGGTGTAAGAGATCATGTCTTACTATTCTTTGTATCTCCTAAATAATCATCACAGACATTAAATAGATGCTTATTAAAAGGAATTTGCTTATTTATTCAACAAGGATTATTGTCATCCATTAATATTATGTTCTGGTATCTCCTTGTACTGCAGTTGACCTTGGTTTCTTGAACATCCTTAAACTGGACCAAAATCTCTTCAAGTCCTGCAGAGTTAGACAGCATTTATTTGAATAAAGGCCTGGTAATGGACAATATGTTTTGTCTGAGAATCAGATTGTCTCAGTTTGGCAAGATATCCTTTGGTGGGCCAAGGGTGATGAAATGTTGAATCACAATAGCTATCAGAGACTTAGGCAAAGAGAGGAGACGAACTAGGTCATAATAAAGACTAAATGGAGGCACTAACAATGTGAATTATAGGAATTTAGTTCCATTCAACAAACTTTTTTTTAATGCTACCAGTTGAATGCATTGCACTAGGCCCCCAGATTCATTCATTTGTTCATTTATTTTATTTATTTAGATTTTTTTGTGTACTAGGTGAAAGTGAAGGTTCTTTGCTTTCTTTTGTTAAAAGAACAAATTCAACCAGGGATCCCTGAAGTATTGAAGTAGTAATAATAATATCACATTTATAGAGCAATTTAAGATTTACAAAGCACTTCCCTTACTACTATTTTTTGTTATTATGGCTTATTATTGTCATCATTTTAACAATAATTAGTATCACCATCGGGCTCTTTAGAGAATGATCCCCACCTATACTATGCCAATCAGGACATAGGCACCCTGACAGACACCCCCTCCAATTCAGTGGTGTGGCTCATGTCTTTCTAACTGTTTATTCTAGCCCATGGATTCTGCAGTGGGCTCTGGAACTAGTAAGTTCCAGATCAACAAGTTTGAGCTTTACTCTGTACTTCATCAATCAATTAAATAATATGTATTGGTAATACATAGGAAAAAATAAATAATTCATTCTCTCAGGGAATTTATATTCTATCAGAAGAAACAATATGTGCACAAAGTTATGTCTCTATAGAATAAATACAGGATACCTGAAGGAATGAGCTCTTGGGGGAGCAGAAAAGGCTTTGGGGAGAAGGTGGTAGGTAAGATTTCCCAAAGATTTTTGAGCAGAAGAGAGAAATGAGCAGTTTTGTGAATTAATAAAACAAACAAACAAAATAAAAAATCTCAACCTATAATGGAATTCAACTAAGCAGCAGGTGAGAGGTGGTTACATTATAAAAGATGGAAAAAAATTTCCTCATTCTCAAGTGGGAGATAGAGCTTCCTGCCTGTTTTAGGGCTGCCTGGAAAGCAGAGGCCATGACCCTCCTCTTCTTAATTGTGCCCTCTTTCAGCTAAGGAGACAATCAGTTCATTAACTTCCATAAGCTTTGGTGGAAGCAAAGGAAAGAGGGAGGGAGGGAGAGGAGGGAGAGAGAGCTAGCCTCAGGAGTGGGTGTCCAGGGCTCTCCTCCCGTTACACGGGTGATGCCTTTACGAGCAAGCATAAAATGATAGTACAAAATGAGCCAATTTATATGATTTCCTTTTTCTGTTCCCTCAGAGCAGGTTTAGTGCCCATGTTGTGATGCCCATAAGAACAGATGTCTCCCTGTCCTCAGGGGAAGCAAGGTAGCCCAAATCATATCTGCTTGGCGCCTCTTTCTTTTCCTTGGGCCCACTGGCCCACGGCCTTGATATTGAGAGGGCTACAAACACAAAGAAGCAAAAATAAGCACAGCAACTAGAGAGAGCCCATATTTAATCAAAGGAAGATCACAAAATGGTGAACATGGGGAAGGAGAGGAAAGTAATATTAACTGGAAAATGAAATCATTTTCTAAAGCCAGAAGGGACACCCAGAGACCACCTGCTATCACATACCTAGACAATTATTATTTCCATTTTACAAAGGGGATGATGAAGTTTTATTTGGGGGCTTCATACCCCAGGGCAGCTTTCCTTCCACCACAATTATAGGTAGCAAGAAGGTTCAGGAGCCTTGAATGCCAGTCTGTACATCTGATCCTATCTTCCTGGTGATGTCATACAAGATGGCACAAATCCCAGGAAGCAGAGCCTCAAGCTGTGGTCTGCTTAGAAGCCTGCCAGACTGGGAATTTGCCAAGCACGCTGGGCAGAAGTTGTCCCACCTGGCTGAAGACGTCAGCCACAAATCATCCTGGTGTGAGAAATTTACCCCAGAGAGCAATCCCACCCCACCAAGGCAGGAATGAGTAATTTACAGAGCCCATTAAGGAGGCCTAGAATTACTTATTTATGAGAACTTTTTGACAGATCTGTGGCTTAATCATTTATCCCACTGAACATTTAGCCAGGGTCATTGGTAAATAATTCACTTATTACACACTCTGGAGTGGTTTATGATGCTGTGACTTATGATCTCACACCCGATCTGGATTAGGAAATTGGAAAGTGAAGGCCGGGGAAGAGAGGAATGTATCAGGGGGACCTCTCCTTGGATACAAAATGGGAGGAGCTAGGAACACTGGCATTCTGAATGCATTAAAATGTTCTGTATGTCCTCAAGATGAAGGCATTTTTCCCTAAGATGCACAAGGCAAGAAAAGAAGGAGGTTTTTGTTTTAGGGGGATTTTTTTGGTCAATTCTGTTTTGGCTAAGATGACTATCCATTTGTGAGTCTCACTGTAGAGCTCCACTGCTAGCCCACCTCTGATCTTATTCCATTGTAAATCCACCATTTCTAAGTGACATGACTGTTTAAACTGATATTCAAAGCCCTCCATAATCTAGCTCTAACGTACCTCAAGGGCAACAATAGATAGAATGGCACAATGGCACAATGGATAGAATTCCTGGCTTTGAGTGAGGGAGACTCACCTTCCTGAGTTCAAATCTGACTTCAGACCCTTATTATCTGTGTGACCCTGGGCAAGTCACACAATCCTGTTTGCCTCAGTTTTCTCATCTGTGAAATGACCCGAAGAAGAAAGTGGCAAACCATTCCAGTATCTTCATTAAGAAAAACCCAAATGGGGGCAGCTAGGTGGCGCAGTGGATAGAGCACCAGCCTTGAATTCAGGACGACCTGAGTGTGACCCTGGGCAAGTCACTTAACCCCAGCCTCAAAAAAAAAAAAAAAAAAAAAGAAAAAGAAAAAGAAAAACCCAAATGGACTTACAGTTAGCAAATACTGAAAATAACTGAGCAACAATACAACTCCAGCTTTCTCTTTCATTGTTCCCTTACTTAAAATTATAGTGATTTAGGACTGGAAAGAAAGGACCTTTGTAGAGCTGAATTCTTGTCTCATCCAGGCAAATCTTATCACATACACATCGTGTACTTTCCCACATCCCCACCTCCTAGAGAAGAAATTAAATTAAATCAAATTAAGGAGTGTGGAGAAATAGCAACTGTCCTGTGTTGGGGAGAATAGGGAAACTGGGAAACATCATTCACACCGCTTGAAATAGACTTCCCTTTGACTTCAAACAGTCAGTCAACAAGCATTGAGAAAGTGTTTCTATGTACCAGATTGTACTAAGCACTGGAGATATATATTTTTTTAAATGCAAAAACAGCCCTGCCCACTAGGAACTTATGTTCTAATGAGGACAATTGACTATATACAAATAAAATATTATAGGATAAAGTGAAGATAAGCTCCAAGGAAAGGCATTAACATTAAAGTAGACTGGGAAAAGCCTCTAGCAGAAGATAAGATTTTAGATAAGACATGAAGGAAACCAGGATGCAGAGGTGAGGGGAAAAAGAATTCCAGACATAGGAGACAGCTGGAGAAAATGCTCATGTGGAATAGTTGGAGTGTGCTGTGTGAGGAATAGCAAGAAAGCCAGTGTCACTGGATTATAAATTATTTATAGGGAGAGTAAGATAGGAGAAGATTAGAATGATAGGAAGGGGCTATGTAACAAAGGGCTTTAAAAGTCAAAAAAGATTTTATATTTGATCCTAAAGGCAAATTGGATATCATTGAATGTGTGTGTGTGTGTGTGTGTGTGTGTGTGTGTGTGTGTGTGTGTGTGACAACCAGGCTTATGCTACTCTTTCTTTAAGGTCCAACTAAAGTTCCTTCATGAAACTTTCCCTTTTCTATCCACCCCAGTTTACAATGACCAACTCTAACAATTACTCTTTGTAACATTCATTTGGCTATAAACACAGACTGTCCCTATGTTATTAATGATCTTTTTTAGCCAGGCATCTCATCATTCTAAGTAAAACTACTAAGGCTGTTGAAGGCAGACATTGTCCTTGTATTTTTCTGCTGCCATAATTCAGTAATTTCTCTTCCTTTGAGTTTCATTTTATCCAAATCTCTCACCCAATCCAGATCTTAGTAGCCCCAAGATAGTATCCTTGTTTTTTAAAGATGTTCAATACTTGACTCACAGTCTATTTCTCTATCCCAACTCCTATTCTTATACTAAGGGATCTAATCTCCTAATTTCTTAATCTATTTCAGTTCTGATTTACTTATCTACTCAACCTCAGTCACACTCAAGGATCCCTTGATCAACCTTGACATCACATTTAAGTGTTTTACTATTATGATCAAGAACTCTGTAATGTTGATCTGATCATAAGATACTATTGTGCCTTCTTCCTTTATACTCACCATAGTATCCAGTCCTTGAATCACTCAGCATTTTGCCAGACCATCATCCCTTGCCTAGCCATATTTTCTTCCCTTCCCAATCTCAACATCCTAGTTAATGACTTTTTCTAGAATTCAGCCATGCTATTCAGCCTTCTTGCTATTCCTTCCCTGTTTCCCATTTTCTTGCTTTTGCATTGGGTGTCTGTCATGCTTGGAATGCTTTCCATTCCAACTTCTACTTTGTAGAATCCCTGGCTTCTTTTAAAACTGAGTAACTCCTTCAGAAAAAGTATTTTAGTTCTCCCAGCTTCTTGTGCCTTTGTCTCTCATATTATTTTCTAGCTACTCTGTATCTTGACTATACCTATTTATGTAGATGTTGTCTCATCACTCAAATATAAGCTCCTTAAGGGCAGGGATTAGTTGTGTTTTTTCCTTGCATTCCCAGTGCTTATTACTGTAGCTTGTACATAGTCATTGTTTAATAACCACTTACTGACTCAACCCATTTTCCTTTGCCTATCACAGCTTTTATGTTGCTAACCCCCAATCCTGGTTTACTCCTGGTATCTGCTTCCTTCAAGTCTTACTCGTGTGTTTATGAATAGAGTTGGTGAAAGTCATGTGACTGTTATACCAAATTTATTTTCTCTAATAACAACTAGGTCTTTACTGTATAAGACAATCTTATTATCCACCCCACCAACTGATTCTTTGTCAAACTCCCCACAGTAGCTGTTCCAAATTTTTTCTTCTCTATTTAATCTTTGTCTACCCACTCCTATCCTCTCTTTCTCATTTGCTACATACTTTTGTAATGGCAAGGTTGATTGAGTTAATCAATCATCCCACCCCACTTAAAGTTATTGTACCTCTGTTGCATCAGTCAATCAAAGGCATTTCAAGAAGTATGACAGTAGATGTATTTAGATTGTTTGAAGGCGCTTAATCATGCCTTATGAGACATATAAAAGTATGAAACTAGTTCAAATGTGGAGATTTTAATCTCTGACCAGTGAATAGTGGAAGCAATCTCAACCAAATCCCTTGAGAGGAAATTGTTTGGGAAGTACCTCTTTCTTCTTTCTCACTCTCAAGAGGAAGACCTTATGGATTTCAAAGGTTTGGAAGGTCTGGACTTTCTACTAGCACCCTAGTATTGTTTCTGGAATGGCAGTTATTGGGGCAACATCTTTGTCAGGAATTTAGGACAAATTAGACCTACTCAAGTTAAGCAACTCCAGACCTCTGCAAGGATCCTAGTAGAAAATTATGCTGCATTTAAAGATACTTCTTTACCACCCTTTTTCTTTAATCTTGAGATGACTTCTCCTTGGACTCTAGATGTACTAGTGGATTGTGTCGCAGAATTATGAGTGGAATACAAATCACTTTAGTAAATACCTATATCTAAAAGCTAGTTCATTATGCTGGCTGGTTGATATTAATTGATAGTGGGGAAAGTACACTAGTAGGGGCTCATAAGCTATAATGTTAAAAAGTCATTCATTACTTTTTAGGATTACCTCTTAGATCCTTGAGGGGACACTGAGAGAAAATATCCTCTAGGCACTTTATTGGCAATCTAAGTTAGAGTTGGAAGAGTAGCTCCAAAGTAGATGCTACCTCAAAATAGAAGCCATTCATTACAAGCTTCTCCTCCTCTTGTTTTCTATATCTCTGGAGATTATCTCTCATTCATTCCTCCTATACTTTAGTAGAGGTCTGCATCTTAGACATTTATATGTACTCCTGATCCCATGCCCTTTCATGGTGTGGTGGATAAAACATTGGGATTATTATCAGGAAGACCTGCCTCAGATATTGAATGGGTTGCATGAACATGAACAAGTCACTTAACTTCTTTGTACTCAATTTCCTCATCTGTAAAAGAAATAGATAGATTTGATGACCTGTTAAGATCCTTTCAGCTCTAGATCTATGTTACTATAATCCTTCTTTTATAGTTTGCCCCCACTCCTTTCTCTGGCTAATCTTTAATTTCTCCCAAGTTACTAGTTCTTTCTCTGCTACCTGCAGACATCCTTTTATTTTCCCCTTAAGTTATTGTTCTACATATCTCATCGCTTTCTCAGTTAACCTCCCAGAAAAAAAGCTACCTACACTTATTGCCTCTATTCCTTCTCTAACTTCTCAACCTTTTTGCAACCTGGCTTTTGAATTTATCAGTAGACCTAAACTGAAACTTCTCTCTCTGCAAAATTACCAGCTATTACTTAATTGCCAAATGCAATGACCTTTCTCAATCCTAATTTTCCTTTATCTCTTGGAAGTTATTGAATACTTTCTGAATACTCTCTCTTTGTCAGGTTTTTGTGAAATCATAGTTTAAGAGCTAGAAAAGATCTTAGAGGTGATTAAAACCAATCCTCTTATTTTAAAAAATGAGGAAAATTAGGCACAGAAGAATTGTTACTTGTCTAGTTTTGCACAACTAAAAAGCATGAGGTGAGATTTGAGTCCCTATTTTCCTGATGCTAAATTTAACCCTCTAACTCTGTATTATATATATTACTCTCTCTTTTTTTAAGGCCACTGCTCTCCCTTGGTTCTCCTATTTGGCGACCTACTCTTTCTCTTTCTCTTTTGCTCATTCATGATCCTTACTGTTACCCCTAATTATTGTTTATTCTTCATTTTCGAAGCGTACCAATGACATCCCAAAGTGATGTCTTGACTGACGTGTGAATTGACTTGCAACAGGCAAAACTGTCCTTACACAAAACTGTCAGCTTCACTTTCTGTGTGAAAATAATCAAAGTCTAATGGTAGGTCAAAATCAAGACAACTAGTAATAATCTGGGATGCAGTGGATGACAGTGTTTCTGATAACTGACCAAGTTCTAAGTATCCCATAGTACCTGCTTCAGCCATTTTCATGACTTTGGAAAAAGTTGTTCTCATTCTTCCATTCTTCTGGGGGGAAGATGCTTGGGGTAGACATGCCCCTAATTCACTGATGGGTTTGAGGCCCATCAATTATTTTTAGCTTGTTTTAGCTCATCTGCTGAGACAGTTTAGCAGGGTATATTCATGATATGTACTACAGGTTCTTGGAACCACACATGAGAGTTAGTGCCAGATAGACATCAAAGGTGAATGAGCAAAGCTCTATCCTGGGCCCTTTTCTTTCCTTTCTACACTTTTTGATGGAGATCTTTTCAGCTCCCAATGACCTAATTAGCCTAAAATTTCTCTTTTCTGAGCATCAGTTTCTCATTACCAACTGTCTATTTATTGTATATTTCCATTTGGATGTCTCAAAAGTGACTCAAACTCAAATCAACAATGCCCAGAGTAAAATTTCATTCTAGGAGCTGATTTAGTCAAAATGGAATAATTCCCTCCAAATGTCCCTATTCATGTAGTAGGTATGTTCCACTATTCCTCTGGGTATCAAGGTTTCCAAACTCTGAAGTCATCCTTGATTCCTTGGCCTCTCTCACCCAGTATATCCAATCACTTATCAAATCTTGTCAATTTTGGTCTCTGTAATATATTTTTTATTCTTCCTCTTTTCTCTATTCACCACAGTCACCACCACAGTTAAATACCACATAGGAGTATTATAAAAAGCCTTCCAACTTTCTCTTGGCCCTTAGTTTCTCCCCTCTCCAGTCTATTCTGTTAAACAGAGAAGTCATCTTCAGTAAGCATTTATTAAGTGCCTGCTTTGTACCAAACACTGAACTAAATACTGAGGTTTCAATTTCTGTTCTCAAGAAGCTCATAATCTAATGGGGAGAATCAACACATAAAAGGAAACTGAAAAGTAGGGAGGGAGTTGGGGGCATGTGATTATTTGAGCATGTCACTCAATAAGCTTTCATGATTCCTCATTACTTCTAAGAACAAATACTTTCTCCTTTGTTTCTTACTTACTGCCCTTCACAATCTGGCTGCAGTTTACCTTTCCAACATTATTATACATTTCTCCCCTTGGTACAAACTGCAGCCAAATCCAGATAATTAGCTTTCTTCCTCTTGCTCACACATTCCATTTCATGTCTGTGTCTTTGCTCAGACATTCCATGCCTGGTATGCATTCCCTCCTCATCTTAGAATACTCATAAAATTTTCTTCAAAACTCCTCTCAAGAGCCAATTTAGCCTTTTTTTTTTTCATTCCCCCTGGCTATTAGTACCATCCTCCCAAAGAGCTTGTGTTTGTTTTGAATATGCCTATATGTGTACATCTCTTTGCATAAACTAGGTAAGCTCCTTTAGGTCAGGAAATGTTTCCATTTTGTGTTTGTGTTCTCACGGACTATCTCAGAACATATACTATGACCCCCCAAAAACCCTCAAGAAAAACAAACAGGTTTAAAAGAAAATATGATTTAATCTGTGTTTAGATCATCATTTCTTTTCCTGGACATTGATAACTTTTTTCTTCAAAAGTCCTACCTAAAGTTGTCTTAGATCATTCTATTGCTGAGAACGGCTAAGTTATTCACAGCCAATCATCTTTTAATGTTGTTACTGTGTAGATGGTACATTTTGCTTGGCATGAATTCATGTAAGTTTTTCCAGATTTTTCTGAGAGCATCCTGCTCATTATTTCTTTTAGCCTAAACACACAATTTATGGACAGCCCTTCAATTTCCAATTCTTTGCCTCCATGAAAAGAGCTGTTACAAATACTTTTGTATATCTTGATACTTTACATTTTTTAATCTCTTCTTGGGTACAGAACTTGTCGTGATATTGCTAAGTCAAAGGATATGCATTGTTTGCCTTTTGGGCATAGTTCCACATTTCTCTAAAGATTGGTTGAGAGGCAGCTTGGTGGTGCAGTGGATAAAGCACCAGCCCTGAAGTCAGGAGGACCTGAGTTTAAATCTGGTCTCAGACATTTTACTCTTCCTAGCTGTGTGACCCTGGGCGAGTCACATAATTCAAATTGCCTCAACTAAAAAAAATAAAAAGATTAGTTGAATCAGTTCACAGCTCCATCAACAATGCATTAATATCTCATTTTTCCCATATCCTCTCCAATATTGCCACATCCAGGTGAGATTCCAGACCTTTCCTGACAACCTTTCAAATTGTCTTTAAAAAATTATTTCAGTTCATCCTTTTGTGGGTTCTGATATTCCAGGATTTGTTTTATGGAATTATTTAAAGGTGTTTGGAAGGGTTTGAGGGAAACCTCAGGTGAGTCCCTGCCTTTTCTCTGCCATCTTAACCCTTCCCTCCTACAAGGAGCTTTCTTTATAACCTTATGAAATAAATTGTATAAACATTATTCTATCTTTCTCATCCACCCAGAAACAAATATGTCATAGAAATAAAGGTGATTTAAAAATACCTAAGATAAGAAAATTAGTAAATAGTAGAGGCAGAATTTGAACTTGAGCTTCTCTTCTGGTTCCAGGTTCCATAATCTTCAATTGACTTGTTGCCAGCTTACTCTAAGGAAGTCAAGATAATGTATTATATTGGAGGGAATGGTAGCTTTGGTGTCAGAGGAATTGGGTTCTTCTTTTTAATACTTTGTTAGAAATAGCTTTGTGGCTCTTTACTTCCATCATGTTGGGCAAATCACTTTACCCTTTAAAGCTTCATTTACTCATCTGTAAAAGGCAAGGGATCAGATGGCCTCTAAGGGTTCCAAATCTATTCTTCTGTGTCCTTGACATGTTCATGCCTGGAGCACACATCCTCTTTACCCCTGCCCCTTAGATAGTTTGTATTCTCTCAAAACTTGACCCAGACACCATAGAATCATAGATTTAGAACTGGAAGAGACCTTGGAAGTCATTAAGTTTAATCCCTTTATTTATAGATGAGGAAATAGATCCAGAGAGGTTAAGTGGTTTGTTTAAAACAGTTAAGGAAGGAAGGAAGGAAGGAAGGAAGGAAGGAAGGAAGGAAGGAAGGAAGGAAGGAAGGAAGGAAGGAAGGAAGGAAGGAAGAAAGGAAGGAAGGAAGGAAGGAAGGAAGGAAGGAAGGAAGGAAGGAAGGAGGGAAGGAAGGAAGGAGGGAGGGAGGAAGAAAGATAGACAAAGCATTAACTGCTATGTGCTATGCCCTATACTAAGTTCTAGTGATAAAGAGCTTTTCAAAAGAAAATCATTTCCTATCCTTAAGGAATTTATATTCTAATGAGGCAAGGCAAAATATAATAGAGAGCTAAAGAAAATGTGGAGGGATAGGATGGGAGGTTGGGGAAGCTTCTGGCAAAGAGATGGAAATATCTGCTGAGTGAAAAGGGAAGCAGGAAGTGAAATGAGCATGATGTCCAGTGTACTTCATAGAATGGTGTTCTGAACCAAGGACTTTCTAATCAGAGGAGATACAAAAGGAAGAGGCATCTACAAGGTGAGATGATTGATATGAAGGAGTAAAAAAAGTTCAGAGAGTATGAAATAAGCTAGTAAGTACCTGAGGTAATATCTGAACCCAAGTTTTCCTGATTCCAGATCCAAAATTCTTATGCATTGGATCAAACTACCACTTCTTTTAAATCTCCCTATTTATTAGTGCTTGTTGGAGTGTTCTCTGTCTCTCTGTCTCTCTCTCTCTCTGTCTCTGTGTCTCTTGTTTCTGTCTCTGTGTCTCTTGTTTCTGTCTCTGTGTCTCTCTGTTTCTTTCTGTCTCTGTCTCTCTTCTGTCTCTGTCCTCTCTCTCTCCTTTCTCTCTCTGTCTCTGTCTCACTTCTGTTTTACAGTGAGAATCTTGAGATTCAGGTAGAGGAAGCGGTTTGTCCAAGTCCAGGCCTCAGAAGAACTCAGATTCAACTTCAACTAATACATTCTAAGACCAGTGTTCCATCTGTGGAACCCACTGCTTCTTCTTCCTTCTTCCCAGCCATGATTTCTGAGCCACCTTCTGAGCCAAGACTGCTGAAGCCTTCCCCAGCATTCTAACATTCCTGACTCTGCTAATGTTTCAATGGTTTTGTACTGCCCTCTGCTGTTGCTTTTTTGAAATAGCAGGGGTCCCAAAAGAGCTGGATTATTTCTGTTGGGCCTTAGAACTTTGCCCCAATTCTCTCCCAGAAGCCAGCCCCTTGCCCAATACTTCATTCCCTTTGTCATCCCAATACCTCTTCCTTTCCCTATTATACAAGTTGATAGTATGACAAATTATTGCCCAAATATTGCCAGGGTAGAATTCTTTTTAATGATTAACCCTAAAGGGTCTGTCTTGCATTTTAGTGGCTTTATATAAACTAGAGTTTGAATAGCTACCTCTAGATCCATCCAGGTCCTTAAAAAATGAGTTCCTATCCCCCTTTTTTTGTGCTTTGTAAATTGTGGGGTAGGAGGAGGGAAGAAGAGGTGAGGGGGAAAGAATAAAGATTTGTAAATAAAATTTAAATTTATAAAAGAGAAAAAAAAATAATCCCTATCCAAGTAATCTTTTCTGGATCCTGACCACTAGATCCTGTCTACTGGACCCTATCTAGTAGTGATGATGGGAACTAAAAATGTGGGGTATGCTGCTTGAATGGATTCCAAGAGACAATTATAGCTTGTAGCTTTACAAAGAATATAAGCTACACTGGGGCTGGGCTTGTGAGGACTGTGGGAGAAGAATTATCCCTATATGGGTTATATTCAACCTTTAAGATGATTGTTAATTTTCAGTGTTAGAATTTATAATTTGCAAATTGGCAGATACTATATTCTAGGGCTTCCTTTATTGTTTTGTTGATTTTCTAGACTTTTAAAAAGTGATGTAGAGAATGTCAATAATGCTATTAAATGTTAAGTATGCCATGGATACCTTTTCCCCCTAGAGAGATGGTTGTTAAATATTTACCAGCAAATCCCTTGCTAGGTCACAGTTTGGAATTACCACTGATGTCCATGAAAACATGGGATCTGCAATGATAAAAAAACAAAACAAAACCCCCCCCCAAAACTTCTAAATCAATTCATTGAAGCACAGAATATGAAAATTGGAAGAGATCTTAGAAACTATGTAATCCATCCCCTATCTCAGTGGAACCTCACTATAATATACCCCAATAATAGTCATCCTACCTCTGCTTAAAGACCTTCAGTAAGTAGAGATGTGCTCATAAATGTTTAACAACCCACTCTCCTGAAAAAACTTCTATGTGCACAATACAAGTTTAATCTGCATTCTTAACATTTTCTTTATCAAATGATAAAATAACAAAATAATAAATCAAGTCCCAATTTATAGGATTTGCTGATTTCAGAGGGATAAATGCTCACATTGAAAATTTAACAATTGACTCTCAACTCAAGCACACCCAAGAATATAATGGAGGGGATGAAGCTCTGTAAAGCACGAACATTGCTTGGATGCTTAAGTCCTAGAATCACAACTTCTGAGTTAGAAGATATTTCAGAAATCTTCTATTCCAAGCCATGACGAATCAAAAAATCCATCCTCATCTCTGATAAATGGTTGAAGAACTGCTTGAAGAATTCTAATGATGGGCAACTCATTACTTACTAAGAAAATCCATTTAATTTTTGAATTATTATTAGGGGAAACATAAGCTGTGGAAATTGCGTATAGCACAGACTAGGAATAGAATTTTTAATGATGAGGAAATTCTACTATCTATTTGGGTTCTAGTTGTTCTGTTGGAGTGGGAGCCCTGAACTGTCAGGGACCAGCTTCAAGCTACTGATGCCAGATCTGATGAAAGGAAAAAAAATAAGAAGTCCTGAAGAATGTTTTTTTTTTAATTGAACTTGCTGTTTGATACAATAAACCCATCCCAATGCTCAAATTCCCACAAAGGAATATAGCTAAGCCTAGGGAACTAAAATGCTTGCCCTTTTGGTAATTTACTTTTTAAAAAAAGATAGAAAGAGAGGACTTTAAATTAAAGAATGAGGCACTAATTTATCCTCTGCATTTGAAATGAGTTTTGTTGCCCTTGACTCTTAGGAAAGCTACAGTCATCCCTTTCACATTCATTGGGATTAAGAGTATGGCATCCTCATAATCTGGAGAATCCAGATTTTTTGCCCTCCTTTTGTATCAGAAAAGTCTGAATTTTTTCTTTTTTATTTGTGGGGTATTTATGGTACCTTATTATAAAATTTGAGTTGATATTATGTAATGCTGTATATATATATATATATATATATATATATATATATATATATATACATATATATATATATATATATATATATACATCTACACAAACACACACAATGCATTTTAAGTTACTAAAGTTTTCTGTGTTGTCTGTTGACTTTCATATGTCATCTGTGGCTTTTGCAAAACTCCCCCAAAATTTCCATTTAATTTCATATGCTGACCTATGATATATTGAAGCTACCATGAGGAAAGTTGTAATATGGAAAGAACAGTTTTCTTCAGATATTTTTTCCATAAGGGTGGGGTCAAGTATTTGGCACCTTGGGGATATTGTTGCTGGTGAGTGTGAGGGATTAGAAGATGGAATAGGGCACTGTCAAAAAATCTATTAAGGTATCTTAATTGTAATGATTGTAATCTCAGAAGAATTCAGGAAAATCTGACTGAATGTGTGGAAGGAATTCTTTAGGAAGGAATTGAAGGAATACTTTAGACTTTAGAGAGCCTTTAAAAGAAATGCCTTCTTCCTTTAGGAACCTGCTACCAAAGTAGTATTAGTATAATCATCAGAGTTGGAATAAATCTTAGAGATTGCTTAGTGTTATCCTATCCCTCTCTCCCAACACACACACACACACACACACACACACACACACACACACACACACACACACACTCACTCACTCACTCTCCTTGAGAAATGAGGAAATTAAGGGCCAGAGAGAAGTGATTGCCAAAGGTCACATAGTTAATTAATAGTTAATTGTAACCCAGGTCCTCTGACTCCAAATGTAATACTCTTTCCACAGAATTATAGATTTTTTTTTTTTGGAAGGGATCTTAGTGCTAATTTAGTCCAAACCCCTCATTGAAACCCAGAAAGGTGAAGCTGACATTTACATAACATTTTATTATTTACAAAATATTTTAAATACATGATCTCATTTTCCCTTCACAAACAATCCTGTAAGATAGACAGTTTGCCTTCTGGATCTAAAACTTTATGATTTTATTCTTATTTTACAAATGAAGAAAGTGAGACTTAAAAGTCAATGAGTCAGTGCTCTTTATCATTACATCCTGCTGCATTTCTAGTTACTACAAAGATTATGGGAAGAGTGCCAACTGTAAAGTTCTCCTGGTCTTGTATGTTGGAAATATAGATGGAGAATAGCAGAGTAAATGAATTGAAGGTGAACTTATTAAAGCTCCAAAGTCTAAAAGGAGAATTTACCAGCTGTGTGGAATTGGCTAAGTCACAACCTCTCTGAACCTCACTTTTCTTATCTGTAAAATGGATAACATTTCCATCACATTTCCCAAAGTTACCAGGAGGATCAAATGAGATAATATATGTAAAGCACTTGAGAAATCTTTAAGCCCTGTATGGTTGCCAATTTTTATTGCTATGTTATTATTGTTATTTATAGAAAACACTATTATGGATTATTACTGGTAGTACTTAATAGAGATCACTTTGTAGACTCTAAGGCACTTTTAAAGTTTAATTTAAAGTTTATTTAAAGCACTGTTAGTATGAGGTTGAATGCAGAATGAACCAGACCCACTTCCTCTTTCAAATTGTCTCTAATGTTTTATCTCTCTCCATCAACAGGGCCTCTGTTGCACTGTGCCACTCCAGCTGCAAAAGGTCACTCACTGGCAGTTAAGATTTGGGGTTTTCATGGCTTCTTTGCCTAATTCTACCTCTCTCCCCTGCCGATTCTCCTCCTCTTTCTGTCTTTTTATCTCCCCCCTAAAAAACACGATTACCTCATCTCCCATGACCTAAACAAGCAGGGAACAAGCCCAAACGGAACCTCTTGACATTTTTTTTTTCACTCAGACTCACTGATTTCTTATTGCTAGTTTCCTCCCTTCTATGAATCAGACACCAAGATGGGGTTGTCAGTTATCAGTTGGGTAAATGAGACAGTAAATTTTAACTCTTAAAGGAAAGGCAGTGATGGTCATGATCTCCTTGTTGCTGCTCATTTTTGTACATGCTCCTTCCCTCACTTCACAACCCATTTCTGCCTCCCTGAAGAAAAGTCTATAAAGAAATTGGGGCTGAGATTTTTTTTTGCCGAAAAACATTGAGTTTTGTTTTTTTTAAAAAAAGAAAAATATTATTTTGCTGCATTTGGGATCAAAAAATATAGGTCCAAATCCTACTTTGTACCGACATAAACCTGAACAAGTCACCTCATTTCTGTAGGTTTCAGTTTTGTCCTCAGTAAAAATGAAGAGATCTGATTAGATTGTTGCAGCTGGAATCCCTATGATCTGATGAACTGTTTTTCAGCAACAACCTTTACAAAGAAAAAGATATTGGCTGGAATGCAAAATTTTATGATCCTCTGATTCTGTGGATGAACTTGGTTTGGAGGCTTCAAGGTTAAATGTATTTCATTCCTCTCAACTCAATTTCTCCTCTTTAGTAGAAATTGGGTGGCCATATGGAAACTGAATACCTCAAATTTGTATAAACTTTGCAGTTAATAAAGTGTTTCATATTCATTATCTAGTTTGATCTTAATAACTCTGTGGGGGAAAGAGTATGATTATCATTATCCCTATTCTACATATGAGAAAACCAATGGGAAGGATTCAAGCTAAAGAAGGTGAACAAGCAGAGCAGGAGCAAGAGAAGGAGGAAAGGGAAATTAATAAGTCAAGAAAAAAGAAATTGGGTGCAGCTGTCAAGGCCTAACCAGATGAGAAACTGCAAATGAAGGAAGGAGAGTACTGAGAGAAATTTGGCTACAAGTGTTACTAGTAAGAGTGACAAAGGACTGAGGATCATGCTTCCAGGATTTATGGAAAGCAGCAAAGATTTTTCAGTGAGCTGCTTGGAGCATATGATTTTTTTTCTACTGTGCCTGAGTAATTTTAATCTATGTTCAAAGTGCAAGTTGGTCTCCTTAGAAGAAACAGCCAAGTAACTCAACAAATATCTCGTTTTTTAAACTAATGAGGAAAAAAGAAATGGAGGAAAATATGACTACCTGAGAACAAAAAAGCGAAAATATCTGCTGAGGCAAAGGGGAATCCTGCCCTGTGTCAAGAGATTGGGAGTCAGAATTGTCTGGTTCAGATAGGAAAGGAGTTCCTAAACAAAGGAAACTAAGAAATATGACTATAGCATTCATGGATCCCTTTGAATGTGGATCCTCAGAAATCTGCCCCAAGTTCAAGGCATGTCGGTGGTCATAGCGACTCAAAACTATAGATAATGAGCTCTTGACAATGTTTACTTTTGCTAGGCCAGTTAGAGGTCACATTAATTCAATGATAACATCAAGCATTAAGTGCCTACTGTGTGCAAAGTAAGTGATAAGAAAGATCCCTTGTACATACTCTATTACCATTTGCCACTTGACTGTTCATTGTGCCAAAAGGGACACACAATGAGTATTTTTGACCAGAAAATACACAGAAAGAGCTTACATATAGAAAATAATCATAGGAAATAGGCTCTAACACTAGATACTGATATCCTCTGGTGGTATCATATTGCTTCTCTGTACTACTATTCCTCTTTTCTGGTTGTCAGTGGCAATTCTGCTTTGCTGAACTACTGTTTTTTATTGTCATTTATAGAGCTTCAATTACAATGTAGGTTCTTTGTTGAGTTCCTATAGATCTCTGCTTTGTTAAACTAATCTTCAGTTGTGGTATAGTTTCTTCCCCATAAGGAGAATTTTTTTTCTGGCTCCTTATTTTGGACTGTTTTTATTTCTCTCGTGATGCAAATTCCATCCAACTTCTCATAGTCAGATTGTTGTTCAGTGCTTCAGTCATGTCTGAATCTGCATGATCCATGTACTTTTTGAGGGGTTTTCTTGGCAAAGATGTTGGAATGGTTTGCCACTGCCTTCTCTAGTGAGGAACTTGGCAAATAGAGATTAAGTGAGTTGCTCAGGGTCATATAGTTAGTAAGTGTCTAAAGCTGGATTGAACTCAATTCTTCTGAGCTCCAGGTCTGGTGCTCTAACCACTGCACCATTTAACTCTCCATTGCCAGTTAATTAGGCTTACATGTATCCCTTTAAGACCTCTTTCTTCTACTATCCTTGTCTGAGTTATAATCCCCAATTCTCTTTACCTCCAACAATTTCCTTGTCAAATTGCCCCAGGAGCTTCATTTACTTAAAAATTTATTTATTTATTTAATATTTTCTCCAATTACATTTAAGGCAATTTTTAAACATTTTTAAAAAGATTTTTAAGTTCTAGTTTCTCTCCCTTATTCCCACCCACAATTAAGAAACCACATGTGAAGTTATGTGAAACATTTCCATAAAAGTCATTTAGAAAGAAAACATAGATCTCTCACTCTAATGAAAATAAAAATATTCACGAAAAATTAAGTTAAAAATAAAGAAAGAAAGAAATAGAGAATGATTCAATCTGTATTAAGACACAATCAGTTCCTTCTCTGGGTATGGATAGGATTTTTTTTCATCACAAATCCTTCAGATAACTACTACTGGATGATTGTGGATGATTATACTACTGAAATAACAAAATCATTTACAGCTGGTCATCCCAGAACATTGCTATTACTTTGTAAACAATATATTTCACTTTATTCATGGAGGATTTTCCAGGTTTTTTTTTTTTCCTGAGAGCATACTACTCATCATTTCCCAGAGAATAATAATATTCCATCAGAGAAACTTGCTTTGAATTTTTTTTTTTACAATTACTATTGCTACTTGTATTTCCCTCAATTTATTTTTTTTTTCCTTTCACCCTGTCCCTCCTCAAAAGTGTTTTGCTACTAACTACTCCCTCCCCCAATATGTGCTCTCTTTTATCGCCCTCCCCCCTTCCTATATCCTATTCCCCTCCTATTTTCCTGCAGGGTAAGATAGATTTCTATACCCCTATTGAGTATGTGTGTCATTTCCTATTTGAGCTAATTCTGATGAGAGCAACATTTACTCATTCACTCTCTCCTCCTCCTCTTCCCCTCTACTGTAAAAGCTGTTTTCTTGCCTCTTTTTATGGCAGATAATTTGCACTATTCCACTTCTCACGTTCCCTTTCTCCCAATACATTCCTCTCTCACCCTTAAAAAAGATATTATCCCTTCATATTCAACTCACACTCATGCTCTCTATCTATATGTATGCCTTCTAATTGCCATAATAATGAAAATGTTCTAATGAGTTACAAGCATCATTTTCCCATGTAAGATTGTGGACAGATAAACCTTAATAAGTCCCTCATGATATCAACTTTCCTGATTATTTCCTTATGTTTCTCTAGAGTGCTATAGTTGAAAATCAAATTTTCCATCCAGCGTTGTTTTTTCATTACGAATGATTGAAAATCCTGTTTCATTGAATGACCATCTTTTCCTCTGAAGGATTATACTCAGTTTTGCTGCATAGTTCATTCTTGTTAGCAATCCTATCTCTATGGCTCTCCAGAATATCATGTCCCAAGCTCTCCAGTCCTTTAATGTAGAAGTTGCTAAATCTTGTATTATCTTGACTGTGGCTCCACTATACTTGAATTTTTTTTCTTTCTGAATACTTGCAAGGTTTTTTCCTAGAATTGGGAGTTCCAGAATTTGGCTATAATATTCTTGGGAATTTTTATTTTGGGATCTCTTTCAGGAAGTGGTCAGATTCTTTCAATTTATATTTTATCTTATGGTTCTAGAATCAGGACAGTTTTCCTTGATATTTCTTGAAAGATGCCTATGCCCTTTTTCCATTCTCTTTTTTTGATCATGACTTTCAGGTAGTTTAATAATTTTTAAATTATCTTTCCTGGATCTGTTTTCCAGGTCAGATGTTTTTCCAGTGAGATATTTTGCACTTTTCTATTTTTTTTTGGTTTCGTTTTATTGTATCTTACTTTCTCATAAAACCTTCCATTTGCTCAATTCTATTTTTTAAGGAATTATTTTCCTTGGTGAGCTTTTGTACCTCCTTTCTCAATTGGCCAATTTTACTTTTTAAAGCATTCTTCTTCTCATTAGCTTTTTGTATTTCCTTTTCCTCTCTCGATTCTTTCCCTAAATTTTTCTGTAGTTCTCTTACTTAATTTTCAAAGTTCCTTTTGAGCTCTTCCATGGCCTGAGCCCAATTCTTATTTTTCTTGGCAGCTTTGGATGGAGGAACTTTAACTTCGTTATCATCTTCTGAGTGTGTGTTTTGATCTTCCTTGTCACCATAATAATTTTCAGTGGTCTGGAAATTTTTTTTTATTGTCTGCTCATTTTCTTAGTCTATCACTTGACTCTTTGTTAAAGTAGGGCTCTGTTTCCAGGGTGAAGGGGGCAATGTCTCAAGATTCAGAGGTTTTCTGCAGTTATTTTCAGAAATCCTTCCAGGAATCTGACCACAACTACTCTTTTCTGCTCTAGAGCTGTTAGGTGTGTCCCTGCCCCACTGCGGGTGAAAGAGCTAGTGTGCTGGCTGGAGTTGGGGCTGCACTGGGACTACACACCAGACTCTCAACTTATTATCATAGACCCTCTCCACTGACCTTCTAAGTCCTTCCTGAAAGATCCATAAGCCTCCAGCACTGCTGCTGATTCAGAAGTCACATTTTTTTTTTTAGGGGATAGGAGACCTGGTGGCGGCCTTAGAGACCACTGTGATACCCCCATTTTATTTTATTTTATTTTGTTTTATTTATTTTTATTTTTTATTAATTTTATAATTATAATTTTTTGACAGTATATATACAGGAGTAATTTTTTTAAATAACATTATCCCTTGTATTTATTTTTCCAGATTTTCCTCTCCCTCCCTCTACTCCTTCCCCTAGATGAAAGGCAATCCCATACATTTTACATGTGTTACAGTATAACCTAGATACAATATATGTGTGTAAATCCAATTTTCTTGTTGCACGTTAAGTATTGGATTCCGAAGGTATAAGTAACCTGGGTAGATATACAATAGTGCTAATATTTTACATTCAATTCCCAATGTTCCTTCTCTGGGTGTAGTTGTTTCTGTCCATCATTGATCAGCTGGAAGTGAGTTGGATCTTCTTTATGTTGAAGATATCTACTTCCATTAGAATACATCTTCACACAGTATTGTTGTTGAAGTGTATAGTGATCTTCTGGTTCTGCTCATTTCACTCAGCATCAGTTCATGCAAGTCTCTCCAAGCCTTTCTGAATTCATCCTGCTGGTCATTTCTTACAGAGCAATAATATTCCATAACCTTCATATACCATAATTTACCCAACCATTCTCCAATTGATGGACATCCATTCATCTTCCAGTTTCTAGCCACTATGAAAAGAGCTGCTACAAACATTTTGGCACACACAGGTCCCTTTCCCCTCTTTAATATTTCTTTGGGATATAAGCCCAATAGCAGCAATGCTGGATCAAAGGGTATGCACAGTTTGATAACTTGTTGGGCATAGTTCGAAATTGCTCTCCAGAATGGTTGGATTCTTTCACAACTCCACCAACAATGTATTAGTGTCCCAGTTTTCCCACATCCCCTCCAACATTCATCATTATTTGTTCCTGTCATCTTAGCCAATCTGACAGGTGTGTAGTGGTATCTCAGAGTTGTCTTAATTTGCATTTCTCTGATCAGTAGTGATTTGGAGCACTCTTTCATATGAGTGGATATAGTTTCAACTTCATTATCTGAGAATTGTCTGTTCATATCCTTTGACCATTTATCAGTTGGAGAATGGTTTGATTTCTTATAAATTAGGATCAATTCTCTATATATTTTGGAAATGAGACCTTTATCAGAATCTTTAACTGTAAAAATATTTTCCCAATTTGTTACTTCCCTACTAATCTTGTTTACATTAGTATTGTTTGTACAGAAACTTTTTAGTTTGATGTAATCAAAATCTTCTAATTTGTGATTAATAATGATCTCTAGTTCTTCTCTAGTCATAAATTCCTTTCTTCTCCACAGGTCTGAGAGGTAGACTATCCTCTGTTCCTCTAATCTATTTATTATCTCATTCTTTATGCCTAAATCATGGACCCATTTTGATCATATCTTGGTATATGGTGTTAAGTGTGGATCCATATCTAACTTCTGGCATACTAATTTCCAGTTTTCCCAACAGTTTTTTTCAAATAATGAATTTTTATCCCTAATGTTGGTATCTTTGGGTTTATCAAACACTAGATTGCTATAGTTGTACCCTTTTTGTCCTTTGTACCTAATCTGTTCCACTGGTCTATTTCTTAGCCAATACCAAATGGTTTTGGTGACTGCTGCTATATAGGATAGCTATGAACAGGTACACCTAGACCACCTTCATCTGATTTTTTTTTCATTAGTTCCCTTGAAATTCTCGACCTTTTATTCTTCCATATGAACTTTGTTGTTATTTTTTCTAGGTCACTAAAATAGTTTCTTGGGAGTCTGATTGGTATAGCACTAAATAAATAGATTAGTTTGGGGAGTATTGTCATCTTTATTATATTTGCTCGGCCTATCCACGAGCTCTGGATGTCTTTCCTATTATTTAAATCTGACTTTATTTTTGTGGCAAGTGCCTTGTAATTTTGTTCATATAATTCCTGACTTTTCTTTGGTAGATGGATTCCCAAATATTTTATGCTCTCGACATTTGTTTGGAATGGAATTTCTCTTTGTATCTCTTGCTGTTGCAATTTATTGGTGATGTATAAAAATGCTGAGGATTTATGTGGATTTATTTTGTACCCAGCAACTTTTTATTAGAATCTCTGGGGGTTTCTAAGTATACCATCATATCATCTGCAAAGAGTGACAGTTTGATTTCCTCATTACGTACTCTTATTCCTTTAATCCCTTTCTCGACTCTTATTGCCGAGGCTAGCATTTCTAATACAATATTGAATAGTAATGATGATAGTGGACAACCTTGTTTCACTCCTGATCTTATTGGGAAAGGTTCCAGTTTATTTCTATTACATATTATGCTTACTGATGGTCTTAAATATATGCTCCTGAGTATTCTTTTTTGTTTGTTTGTTTTATTTTTTTGTTTTTTAGCTTTTTTTTTTCAAAATATATGCATTCACATTTTTTCTCCCTCTCTTTCCCTCACCTCCTCTGTTAGAGAGTAAGTAATAGAATATATGTTAAACATGTAATTCTTCTATACATATTTCCACATTTATGCTGCACAAGAAAAATCAGATCAAAAAGGAAATGCTCCTGACTATTCTAAGGAATAGTCCTTTTATTCCTATACTCTCAAGTGTTTTTAGTAGGAATGGATGTTGGATTTTATCAAATGCTTTTTCTGCATCTATTGAGATGATCATACGGTTTTTATTAATTTGATTATTAATATGGTCAATTATACTAATAGTTTTCCTAATATTAAACCAGCCCTGCATTCCTGGTATAAATCCTACTTGATCATAGTGTATTATCCTGGGGATGATTTTCCGAAGTCTTTTGGTAATATATTATTTAAGATTTTAGCATCAATATTCATTAAGGAAATTGGTCTATAGTTTTCTTTCTCAGTTTTCGATCTACCTGGTTTAGGTATCAGTACCATGTCTGTGTCATAAAAGGAGTTTGGTAGGACTCCTTCATCCCCTATTTTTTCAAATAGTTTATATAACATTGGGCTAATTGTTCTTTAAATGTTTGGTAGAATTCACATGTAAATCCATCTGGTCCTGGGGATTTTTTCCTGGGGAGTTGATTAATAGCTTGTTCTATTTCTTTTTCTGAAATGGGACTATTTAAACAATTTATCTCCTCCTCTGTTAATCTAGGAAGCCTATATTTTTGGAGGAAGTCATCCATTTCACTTAAGTTATCAAATTTATTGGCATAAAGTTGGGCAAAGTAACTCCTTATTTCTCTAAATTCCTCTTCATTGGTGGAAAGATTCCCCCTTTTCATTTGTAAGACTAACAATTTGATTTTCCTCTTTCCTTTTTCTGATCAGATTTACCAAAGATTTATCTATTTTATTGACTTTTTCATAAAACCAACTCTTGGTTTTATTCATTAATTCAATAGTTTTTTTACTTTTAATATTATTGATTTCTCCTTTTAATTTTTCTATTTCAAGTTTGATTTTTGGTTGGGGGTTTTTAATTTGGTCTATTTCCAGCTTTTTAAGTTGCAGGCCCAATTCATTAATCTTTTTTTCTCTATTTTGTTCAAATAAGTCTCTAAAGATATAAAATTTCCCCTTATTTCCACTTTAGCTGCATCTCACAGATTTTGTTATGATGTCTCATCATTATCATTATCTTGGGTGAAATTATTGTTTCTATACTTTGCTGTTTCACTCAGTCATTCTTTAAGATGAGATTATTCAGTTTCTAATTACTTTTTGGTCTATTTACTCATAACTTCTTATTGAATGTAATTTTTATTGCATTGTGATCTGAGAAGAAGGCATTTATTATTTCTGCCTTCCTGCATTTAATTTTGAGATCTTTATATCCTAATATATGGTCAATTTTTGTATAGGTTCCATGAACTGCTGAGAAGAAAGTATATTCCTTTCTATCACCATTCAGTTTTCTCCAAAGGTCTATCATACCTAGTTTTTCTAATGTTCTATTTACTTTTAAAATTTCTTTCTTATTTGTTTTGTGGTTTGATTTGTCTAAATCTGAGAGTGCAAGGTTGAGATCTCCCACTATTATATTTTACTGTCTATTTCTTCTTGCAACTCTCTTAACTTTTCCTTTAGAAAGTTAGATGCTATGTCACTTGGTGCATATATGTTTAGTATTGATATGGCTTCATTGTTTATGCTACCTTTTAGCAGGATATAGTTTCCTTCCTTATCTCTTTTAATTAGATCAATTTCTGCTTTTGCTTGATCTGAGATAAGGATGGCTACCTCTGCTTTTTTGGCTTTACCTGAAGCATAATAGATTCTGCTCCAATCTTTTACCTTTATTTACTCTGTATGTGTCTCCCTGCTTTAAGTATGTTTCCTGTAAACACAACATATTGTAGGGTTCTGACTTTTGATCCAGTCTACTATCCATCTCCGTTTGATGGGAGAGTTCATCCCATTCACATTTACAGTTAAAATTACTAATTCTGTATTTCCTGCCATCATATTATCCCCAGATTATGCTTTTTTCCCTTGACCCCCCGAACCCCTTCCCCAATATTTAATTTATAGACCCCACTTGTGGTGCGCAGCCCTCCCTTTTTAGTATCCCTCCCTCCTCCTTCCAAGACTCTTCCCTTTTCTTGTACCCTTCCCTTATTCCCCTTTTCCCTTTCCCTTTTCCCCTCCCCCCTTTTAATGAGGTGAGAGAGAATTCTCTGAAAAACAAATATGTCAGTTATTTACTCTTTGAGCCTATTCTGATGAGAGTAAGATTCACACAATGTTTCTCCCCCTCTCTAAATTCCCTCAGATGTGGTAGATTTTCTATGCCTCTTCCTGGGATGTGGTTTCCCTCTTTTTATCACTCCTTCCCCTTTTTCTGATACTACCCCCTTCCCTTTACTCCCCCCTTTTTTATATCAGTAAAATCAAATTATCCATGCAGACTTTCTGTATATCCCCAACAGAGATACAGTTCTCAAGAGTTCTTTTTACCTTTTTCTGTTTCTTTTCAGTTTTGTGGATGTAGATCAAATTTTTTTGTTTAAGTCTGGTTTTTTTCTTAGAAACAAATGGAATTCCTCTGTTTCATTAAATGACCATCTTCTTCCATGGAAGAAAATGCTAAACTTAGCTGAGTAGTTTATTCTTGGTTGCAATCCTTGATCTTTTGCCTTTTGAAATATCAGGTTCCAGACCCTTCGATCTTTTAATGTGGAGGCAGCCAGATCTTGAGTGATCCTTATTGTGGCACCTTGACATTTGAATTGTTTTTTTTCTAGCTGCTTGCAATATTTTTTCCTTTGTTTGGTAGTTCTGCAGCTTAGCCACAATGTTCTGTGGAGTTCTTTTTTTAGAGACTTCTTCAGAAGGTGTTCTATGAATTCTTTCAATGCCTATTTTCCCTTCTGTTTATATTATCTCTGGACAATTCTCTTTGATGATTTTCTGTAAAATAGAATCTAGGCTCTTTTTTTTTATCATAGTTTTCGGGAAGTCCAATGACCTCAGATTATCTCTCTAGATCTATTTTCCAGGTCTATAGATTTTCCCAGTAAGTATTTGATGTTATTCTCCAGCTTTTCATTTTTTTTTTTTTTTTTTGGTTTGTTTGACTGATTCTTGGGTTCTCAATGAACCATTCATTTCTATTTGTTCCTTCCTGATTTTTAATGAGTTATTTTCTTCATTCACATTTTTTAGTTCTTTTTGTATATGCCCAATTGAGTTTTTAAATGAATTATTTTGCTCTATTGATTTTTTTCCATTTCCCTAATTTTTTTAGAGAGTTATTTTCTTTTTCCAATTCAGAAATCCTACTTTCTTGAGAATTTTTTATCTTTTCCAATTCAGAAATCCTACTTTCCTGTTATTTTTTAACCTTTTCTAATTCACAAATTTTGTTTCCCTGTATCTCCTATGAATTCTTTATTTTTTCCAACTCAAATTTCAGGACATTGTTATTTTCTATCATAGCTTCTCTTTCCTTTCCCCATTTTTCTTCAAATTCTCTTACTTTTTAATAGTCTCTTCTAGGAGAGAGTAATGTGAGGGGAGGCAGGTATCATTCCCCTTTAGGCTGTTATCTGCTGACTCTCTGCTGTTAACTTCCTCGGGGTTGTATACTCGCTCTTTCTCTATGTATAAGGTATCAATAGTTCTCTTCAGCTTTTTACTCATTGTTAAAAATCTGTTGGGGTCTGCCCTTGGGGTAAGAAGTTTATTTATTTATTTCTTTACCAGCTTCCTCCCAGACCAAATGGATGCAGCGGCTCCTGTGCCTGAGCTAAGAGAGAGCTCTAGGAGAAAGTTCCCCTCCCCCTCTCCGGAAATGCCTCAGACGTGATACAGGTGCTCTGTGAGGGTTGCCCAGTAAAGGATCCCACTATGTGGCCTAGCAACTGCCCTAAGATTTAAGACAGAACAGTAAAAGTGACACAGAGCCCAGCCAATGCGTCCCATGGGGTGTGGATGTCAGCAGCTTACATGAAAAGCCCCTGCACTCAAACTGGAAGTGTCTGCCCAGAAACACTCTGTCCCTATTTCAAAGGTTCTGCTTCTAGAGTTCCACTGCCTCAGGCTAAACCTGGCACTATGTGGATTAGATGTTGCCTCAGGTTGTGTCCCCACTGTTCAGGCTCTTAACTACCCCAAGGTAAAGCCCCAGACAGCAGAAGGTGGCTTCACAGCCGTGCCGAGATCTGTTAGGTCACTTCCGGACTGGGTGGATCTAGGATCTGGCTTTATATTTTAAAGTGGCTTGATTTCTCTTCTGAACTGCTGTTTTATAAGCAGAGAAGAGCTAACAGCCTGTGTCAGACTCCCCTGTCTCAGTGGCTTCTCTGATCCCAGAGTTCTCCCCAGCCCGATCAGCACAGTGTGCTAGTACCTAGCTTTGTCTTGCTGGCCTTTTTTCTTCCTCCCCTTGGAACTGACTTTTTCTGTTGACCCTTCAGATTCTCTTCAGCTGGTAAGTTGTGCTTTTAATCCTTGTGGTTTCTATCAGTCCAATGTTATTTTTGAGGCTGATTTAACTAATTGGTAATGAGGGAAGAAGGGAGCTTACAAATTTGCATATATCTTCTCCGCCATCTTGGCTCTGCCCCCCCAGAAGTCACATCTCATTGACACTGGGGTATAGGTCACAGCTGGGGCTGGTATAGGGCCTGTGCTGAGGTCCTGTAATGTTCTCTTCTCTAAAATATAATGTTCTCTGGGAGCAGGTTTCTTAGGGTGCTTCTGGAGGCAGCCTTCCTTTCAGTTAGGTGTAATAATCACCTCAAATGCAGCCAGGAATTAAAGTCCAGATCTTTTACTGTCTTTTTCCAGATAGCTGGGTTAGTTTTCTTAGAGGCCTATCTCTATTCTTGGTTCTGAGAACTCTTCCCAGTAGTCCTTTGTCTCTTCCAGTTTCTACCTCTAGCTCCCTCTGAATCCAAAGCCTCCAGCCAATACAAAGGTGGAAGTTGGAATGAATCTCCACCTCTGAGAGAGTGGGCTTGTGGATCAGTGGCCTTCTGTCTCTGAGAGCTTTTTGCTTATATGCTATACACTGAGCATACTCCAATCATTACATCCGTAGGAAACCATTATTTGTTGTAGGATTAAATCAATGTTAAATTAGATTTAACCATTATATCCTGAATTCCACTTAGTACCTTGTTTCAAGTTCTGGCTCATGACATCTTGTAGGATCAGATCAATCATACTGAACCATGCTAAATTGGATAATTATTGTCTCTATCAATTCCACTGTCTTAGTACCTTGTAAGAATCATAATAGAGTCCCACTATAGTTCTATAGACCTTTTCTGCTGACCTTCCAGATCCTCTTAAGTGTCTCTGGGCTGAGAGGTCTGGAAGCGAGTACTCTTGCTGATTCAGAGGCTGGACCATGCCACAGCTGGGGCTTGGTCCAAGGGCTGCACCAGAACTGCACAGTGGACTTTCATCTTGGTATAGACCTTTTCTGTTGACCTTCTAAGTTGCCTTTGGCTAGAAAATGTTCTACTCCACCTTTTGGGGTATTCTGATGCTCTAAAATTTGTTTAGAGTGACTATTTAAAGGAATTTGAAGTAGTTTGGGGGAGAAATTGGGTAAGTTCTTGATTTTATTCCATCCATCTTGGTTCCACCTATCATTTAATTAAATTAGGTAGAGTTGGTGATGCTGAGTGAAACGAGCAGAACTAGGGGATCATTATACACTTCAACAATGATACTGTATGAGGATGTATTCTGATGGAAGTGGATATCTTCAACACAGAGAAGAGCTAATCCAATTCCAATTGATTAATGATGGACAGAATCAGCTACATCCAGAAAAGGAACACTGGGAAATGAGTGTAAACTGTGAGGATTTTTTTTTTTTGTTTTGCTTTGTTTTGTTTCTCTTCCCAGATTATTTTTACCTTGCAAATACAATCCTTCCTTTGCAACAACAACAACAAAATTCTGTTCTGCACATATATATTGTACCTAGAAAATACTATAAGATATTTAATATGTATGGGAATGCCTGCCATCTAGGGGAGGGAGCGGAGGGAAGGAGGGGAAAAACTCAGAACAGAAGAGAGTACAAGGGATAATGTTGTAAAAAAAATTACCTATGCATATGTACTGTCAAAGAAAATGTTATAATTATAAAAA
The DNA here is from genome assembly GCF_048593235.1 of Sminthopsis crassicaudata. Classification (NCBI taxonomy): domain Eukaryota; kingdom Metazoa; phylum Chordata; class Mammalia; order Dasyuromorphia; family Dasyuridae; genus Sminthopsis; species Sminthopsis crassicaudata. The sequence continues at coordinate 374,718,709 of NC_133620.1, read as the reverse complement.
TTAATAAAAAACAGAAAAAATTAGGTAGAATCGGGATAAAGATATTCTTTTCAACATCCTCAGGCCCTAAATCCCCCTAATTGCCATGTTTGTTGGCTTGGGAACTAAATCAAAACAGCCTAAGTGAAGTCATTGAAATTGACAATTTTTGCTCTTTTCCCCACTAGCAATTTAAAAATTGTATTCCCTACATTACCTTTTTCCCAGAGAGGGGGAGAGTTGGACCCTATGAGGAAGAAACAATTGCTTGTCCTCCAAAGAAGTGTGAGATAGACCTTCAGGTCAGAGATTGCTCAGTAAAGGGAAAAGAAATTATAGTGATGTTTGATAACTGTTGAGAAGTTCTGTAGAAACTATTTATCTACTTTATAATAAACAACAGAGAAATCTGTAGTCTTGCCTATGCTTGGAATGCATAGCTTTTCCTTTAATTCCTTCCAAGCCAACTTCAGAAGCTTCCTCCTCTTTGATGCCTTCCCTGATTCCCCCTTTAGAACACATTCTCTGAATTTTTTGTATTATTTTTACCTGTTTATAATTTATATCCTTCCCAGTAAAATACAAGCTCCTAAAGGCAGTGATTATTTTGTTTTTTCCCTTTTCTCCTAATGCTCAGAAGAGTATCTTCCTGTGGGTCATTGTATAGCTGTTCTCCTGTTGAGGTCATTAGGCGAGACATCTGAGTTGCAAGTATTGAGGAAATCATAGGTTTATATATGTAGAAGTAGAAGGTTCCTCAAACATCATATATTCCAGCTCCCTTGTTTTACAAATAAGGAGACTTACAAATGAGATAAATGGAGTTGAAAGGACCCAACTAAGGGGACACAGGCAAGTTCTTCTTTCTCACTCCTCACTGATACAGACAAGAATTAGAAAACCTAGAAAATGTCAGTTCTTGCATTAAAGTGAAATTCATTGAAACTGTTTTTGTTTGTTTGTTTGAACAAGGTCTTGGTGATGCTTGGAAAACAGATATTGAGTTACTGGCCAATTTCAACTTTCAATAGCAGCAATAGTCCCAGTTGATGCAATGCAGTATTATGGATAAAGTGTTCCATCTGTTCTCTAAGCACAACAAAGTGCCATTGAGGTCAAGAACCATTCTCGGACCTTCTTTTTAAAGATCAGTTTTTCAGTTTTTGGCTTAAGCAGTGTTGTCAAATGTCATATTTCCTGGAATAGGAAAAAACAGGTTTCTCAGAAGAATGGGAGACAGGTTTTGATGGAGGCAATGATCAAGAGGGGTAAGACTTCAGAAAGAGAGGATTGCTTCTTTAAAAAATGCTTTGTCTTTTTCCTCCCCGCAAATCAGCTGGGCATAACTTCTTGGTCTCTATAACAACAGAAGTAAGCATCCCACAAAGATGACTCTGAGTTAGCCTCTTATTTGTACTGTTAGGGTTGTTAAGTCAGGAGGACTTGGAGAATGAAGCCAACTTTCAGCAAGATGGAAAGTGTCAGAGGAACTAAGTCAGAGTATAACAACTGTTTCAGAAACCAGCAGCTATGGAAAGGAATCAAAGAAAAGGATTCATGGAAAATCAGGGTTCCCACTGTTGATAGTTCTAAGCAGGGTGGGACATGAAACCAATTCATTCTCATTTTCCCCCAACTGCTGGGTTGGACTTAGCCAGATGACCTTTGGATAACTGCCCAGGAACTTTATGAGTGACTGGCGCTTCGCAGGGAAAGTGTCTTTACAAGCCTTTCTGACTACTCACTAACTTTAGTTAGTAGTAGGTAGTCAGAGATCATCTAGTATAACTCTCTCATTTTACTACCTCTCATTTACCTCAGTTGAGGCCCAGAAAGATTAAATGATTTGCCCAAGGTCATTCAGCTTGTTAGTGGTAGAACCAGGATTTAAAGCTAGGTCCTTTGATGCAAAATTCAGCTCATTTTCTATGCATCCCTGGAAGCCTCTCTAGTATGACACATTTGCCTGGTGTGATGGCAGAGGTTGTTTGACCCTATTTGTCCTCCTTCCTTTGCATTATTTTTTCTTTTTTTTTACATTATAAAGTTCTTCAAATTTATAGACTTTCTCTGAATAAAGTCCTCTGTTCTCTCTTTTTTCCATTTCCTAGGATAAGGCAGAGAGTCGTTATTGGAAACAATAGGAGGAAGAACTTGATCTTGAGGAATCAGTAGAGCCTGGGATGGGTAAAGGACCTGACATCAATTACCTGATTTTTCCTTGGCCCACCCCTAGAAATCCTGCCCAATGGGAAGACCATTGCCATTTTTCTACTTCTCTTGCAAAAGTTCCACTAATGAAGGTGCAATCTGCATTGACAAATTCTTGAGGACTTGGGATGAAAAGACTCCCATGAGACATAGAAACACATGGAGAATACTGATAATGAGTGAGATAGTCATGGAAGTGGGAAAAGGATGTGATGATCTTGGGATAATTAGAGAGGGAAGAAAATACTGATTTCAGGTAAATCAGAACCAGGAGTGCATGAAGAGCTTTGGGTATTTAAAGGATGATAACTTCCTATATATAGAATCATATTATTGGAACAAATATAAGCAGGAAAAGTGTGGGTTGGTTATGTAGAATAAGTGAGGATAACAGATGGATAGCCTGAGGACTGAACTGATATCCACAAAATATTAAAAGAATAAGAGGAAAGCTCCCAGCATGGGCATAGATTCTCTAATTAGGCTCTATAGTAAGACATGGCAAGCAATCACACAGAACAAAGTATTGCAGTTGGGAAGGAAGGATGAAAGGATGCCCACATGTAGGAGAACAAATTCTGAAGTGGAAGCTCTCATGGCTTACATTCATGCTGATTGTGTAGGCTCCTTCAAGGAAAATGCCAGAAAGTAAGATGATTTGAAGCAGAGGTTCTTAACCTATTTTATATCATATATGCCTAGTAAAGCTTATGGACTTTTTATCAAGATTTTTAAATATATAAAATAGAACATTTAGAATTACTAAAAATCAATTATGCAATATAGTCAACAAAAGTATAAAATCAAAACAAAAAAGTTCAGAGACCCCCAAGTTAAAAGATCCTCCTATGAAGAATATCAAAGAAACCTTACCAATCTACCTACATGTACTCTTCCATTTAGTGACATACTGGTCGTTTAGCTGTTTTTTGCACACTCCATCACTAGATTCAGGATATTTTCACTGACCATCCCCCATAGCTAGGATGTCACCTCCAGCTCCTGGCTTCTTCCAAGTTTCAACTAAAGCATCACTTTCAAAAAGAAAAGTGTATTTGTCTGTTATTTATTTCCTAATTCTCCTGTATACATCTTGTTACATGGTCTTTTGTATGTTGTCTCCTCCACTAGACTGAATTTCTTGAGATCAGAGACTCTTTTTCCTTTCTTTCTATCTCCATGGCTTAGTACAGTGTTTAGCCTTCAGTAATCACTTAATGTTTATTGTCTGACTGAAAATAGGGCAGGCAGGGAGGAGACAGGGACAACTGAGGTGATGGAGCAAATATTGGTTATCATCATTTCCCAATTCAAAGACCCTAAAATCCTGAGATGTTGGGACCCTGGCAGCATGGGAGTCTGGGCCAGGAGAGTGATTTACACTCACAATATTGATCATTCATTCACACTCTATACTTTATTTCCTCTTCTAGTCTCACTTTCTTCATCTATAAAATGAGGCAGTTAGACCAATATATCATCTTATAAAACTTTAGTATTTTATTTCCCCAATTACATGTTAAAAATTAACATTAAAAAGTAGAGTTTCAAATTCTTCCTTCCTTGCTTGCTTCCTTCCTTCTTTCTTTCTCTTCCTTCTTTCCTCCCTCCCTCCTTTTTGTTTATTTCTTCCTTCCTTCCATCCTTCCTCTCTCCCTCCCTCCTTCCATCCTCCTTCCATCCTCCCTCCCTCCCTCTTTCCCTCCATCATCCCTCCCTCCTTCTCTCCTTCCCTCCCTCCCTCCCTCCTTCCCTTCCTTCCTTCCTTCCTTCCTTCCTTCCTTCCTTCCTTCCTTCCTTCCTTCCTTCCTTCCTTCCTTCCTTCCTTCCTTCCTTCCTTTCCTTTCCTCTCTTTCTTTCATCTTCTTATATAAAATGACCAATATGGAAATGTTATACATAATTGCAAATGTATAACTATAGAAAGAACGAGAGAGACATTGTCTGTATCAAACAATATTAGTTTTTTTTTTTTTTTCTGGAGAGGATAGCATTCTTCATCATGAGTTTTTTGGATTTATCTTGGAGCATTATATTGCTGAGAATAGTTAAGTCATTTACAATTCTTTATCATTCTATCTTGCTGTTACTGTGTACAATGCTCATCCTAGATCTTTAAAGACACTTCTAGCTCTGAAAAGATCTGTAAACAGTAAGAAGTGCCCAGTTCATAGATCTGGAGGACAGTGACTGGGCCTAATTCTTTTTTCACAGCACTTAAATGTATTCTATGAAATTAGAAAACAGGAAGATTATCAGTGGCAAATAGGAGCTTCATCTGTGAATACACTTTCTGCAAAGCAGAGGAGAAGAGAATTCTGGACAGCAGAGGGAGCCCTTGGCCCAACCTTTCTCATAATATCAGCCAGTCTCTCACTTTCTAAGCAATTGACAATGTGGAATAAAGGCAACCAAAAATTTTATTAGGCCTATTCCTTCCTTCCTTCCTTCTTTCCTTCCTTCCTTCCTTCCTTCCTTCCTTCCTTCCTTCCTTCCTTCCTTCCTTCCTTCCTTCCTTCCTTCCTTCCTTCCTTCCTTCCTTCCTTCCTTCCTTCCTTCCTTCCTTCCTTCCTTCCTTCCTTCCTTCCTTCCTTCCTTTCTTTTTTCTTTCTACCTTCTGTCCTTCTTTCCCTGCCTGCGATCTTCCTTCCATTCCATTGCAATTCATTCCATTCCTTCCTTCCATTTCTTCCTTTCCTCCTTCCCTTCCCCTCCCTTCCTTCCCCTTCCCTCCCTTCTATTCCCCTCCCCTCCCCTTCTTTCATCTTCTTATATAAAATGACCAATATGGAAATGTTATACATAATTGCAAATGTATAACTGTAGAAAGAACGAGAGAGACATTGTCTGTATCAAACAATATTAGTTTTTTTTTGTTTCTGGAGTTTCATGAGATTTTTGGAATTATCTTGGAGCATTATATTGCTGAGAATAGTTAAGTCATTTACAATTCTTTATCTTTCTATCTTGCTGTTACTGTGTACAATGTTCATCCTAGATCTTTAAAGACACTTCTATCTCTGAAAAGATCTGTAAACAGTAAGAAGTGCCCAGTTCATAGATCTGGAGGACAGTGACTGGGCCTAATTCTGTTTTCACAGCACTTAAATGTATTCTATGAAATTAGAAAACAGGAAGATTATCAGTGGCAAATAGGAGCTTCATCTGTGACTATACTTTCTGCAAAGCAGAGGAGAAGAGAATTCTGGACAGCAGAGGGAGCCCTTGGCCCAACCTTTCTCATAATATCAGCCAGTCTCTCCCTTTCTAAGCAGATGGACAATCTATAATGTTCAAAGGCATTCAAAAATCTTATTAGGCCTCTTTTCTTTCTTTCTTTCTTTCTTTCTTTCTTTCTTTCTTTCTTTCTTTCTTTCTTTCTTTCTTTCTTTCTTTCTTTCTTTCTTTCTTTCTTTCTTTCTTTCTTTCTTTCTTTCTTTCTTTCTTTCTTTCTTTCTTTCTTTCTTTCTTTCTTTCTTTCTTTCTTTCTTTCTTTCTTTCTTTCTTTCTTTCTTTCTTTCTTTCTTTCTTTCTTTCTTTCTTTTTCTTCCTCCATCCCTCCCCCTTCCTTCCTTCCTTGCTTCTTTTCTTTCTTGTGATCTACAATGGAAACCACCCTAGGTGTGGGTCTTAGAGATATGTCTAATCCTAGGATTACTAAAATTTGTTGGAAGACTTTAGAGAAGACCTTTAGATCCTCTTAAAGTGGTGAAGTGGAGAGAGCTCTGGGCCTCATATTTCTGAGTTCAAATCTGGCCTCAGACACTTACTACCTGTGTGAACTTGGGAAAGTCACTTAATCCTGATTGCCTCAATCTGTTGGAGAAGGTTCGCAAACTACTCCAGTGTCTTTGCCAAAAAACAAACTAGCCAACTAACCCATGGACAGTATTAGCATTCTATGGTCCATGGGGTCATGAAGAGTTACACATATCTTAATTAGTGAACAATAGTATGATGTTCTATCCTAAGAATGCAGTACCTACACTTACACTTTTAATATTAGTAGTAGTCTTTTTATTATTTTGTATGTGGATACATCATCTATTGGAAATTCATCTTCATGAGTTCAAATCCAGCCTTAGGTTACTTACTAATTATATGACCCCGAGCATGTTACTTAACCCTGTTAGCCTTAGTTTTCTCACATGTAAAATGAGCTGGAGAAGAAAATAGTAAACTATTTCAATATTTTGTGCAAGTAGATGGCACATGGGATAAAGTGCTGAGTTTGGAGTCAGGAAGTTTTGTCCTCCTAAATTAAAATCTGTCTTTAGATAGTTATTGTGTGATCCTGGGTAAATCAACCCTGTTTGCTTCAGTTTCTTTACTTGCAAAATGGACTGGAGAAGGAAATGGCAAACCAGTCCAGTATTTACACCAAGAAATCCTTAAATGAGGTCACAAAGAGTGGGATATGACTAGAAAATGACTAAACAACAGCAACAAAAGACTAGCTATAGACAATACCTAAAGAAAATAATATCAAAGAAAAGAGAATGATTTACAGAGAGGTCAAGAAGAATGAAAACTGTCTAAAACTTATTGAATTTAATAATTAAGAAATCATTGGTAGAGGTAGCTAGATGTCAACAGTAGACACAGCACCCACAAAGGAATTTAAATCCAGACTCAGATACTTGACATTTATTAGCTGTATAATTTTGGACAAGTCACCTAAGCCTGATTGCCCCACTAACACAAACACACACACACACACACACACACACACACACACACACACACACACACACACACAGAGAGAGAGAGAGAGAAAAGAAATCATTGGTGACTTTGGATTTTATGAATCATGTTAAAGTAGTATAGTATGATAGAGCTGAAAGGAATCTTAGAAATTATCTAATTTAATCTACTCATTTTACAAATAAGAAAATTGAGGCCCAGAGGTGTCAAATCACTTGATGAAGGTCACATAAATATTAGACACAAACAGATGTATTTGAATAATGGTTCTCTGACCAGATTCAGTGTGCTTTCTTTTGTACCATATATCCCTGAAATGGATGAGTACTCTGGGTGGACAGTTTTTATGTCTTGAAGAGTCAATCTGGTATAACTGAATCAGTGCTGAATACTATGTGGGGGCAAAAAAAAGAAAACAAAGTGAGTTCCTATTGCTTGGAAAATTGTAGAATAAATAATGGAATATATAGGCATACCTCACTTTATAGCACTTTACTTTATTGTACTTCCCAGATATTGTGTGCATTTTTTTTAATTGAAGATTTATGACAACTCTGTGTCAAGAAAGTCTACTGGCACCATTTTTTTCTATGACACATGTTCACATATCGTCTCTTTGTCACATTTTGGTAATATAATATTTCAACCTTTTTGTTATTCTTATATCCGTTATGACAAACTTTGATGTTACTATTATAATTGTTTTGGGTATCACAAACTACACCCATTTAAGAAAGGAACCTAATTGATAAATGTTGTATGTGTTCTGACTACTCTACCAAAGGCTTTCTCCCTCTCTGTCAGGCCTCCCTATTCCCTGAGATGCAGCAGTGTTGAAATTAGGCCAGTTAATAATCCAACAATGCCCTCTAAGTGTTCAGGTGAAATGAAGAGTCAATCAATGCAGCAAACTTCATTGTTGTTTTATTTTAAGAAATAGCCACAGCCATCCCAACTCTCACCAATCACCATCCTGATCAGTCTAAAACCATCAACATGGAAACAAGATTCTCCATAAGCAAAAAGATTATGGCTTGCTGAACATTCAAATGATGATTAGCATTTTTATAATAATAAAGTATTTTTAATTAAGGTATGTATATTTTTAGATATAACAATATTTAACACTTAATAGACTACAAATAGTATATATGTAACTTTCAAATGTACTGCAACACCAAAATATTTTTATAACTCACTTTATTGCAATATTTATTTTATTGAAGTAGTCTGGAGCTGAACAAGTGATGTCTCTCTCTGAGATATGCCTGTAAATATAATGTAATATCAGTGAGCCATAAGAAACAATGAATATGAGGAATTCAAAGAAACATGTACAGACTTATATGAACTGATGCAAAGTGAAGTAAGCAAATGCAGAAAGAATTAATACGCACAGAGGTTATACTAATTGTAAACAACTCCTCCCTAAAATTAAATCAAGTTCAGTTATTATGATCAATATTAGCCCTGGAGAAGAGATAAGGAAATGCACCTCTCTCATTTCACTGAAGATCTAGATATGGAATGTTACTGTGTTAAGAAGCATGACCTATTGATTTAATTTAAGTGTTCTTTGTTTGCTTTATTAAAATTTTATTTATTTATTTAAAAGTTTAAAAATTAAAAATAAGAAAGAAAAAGAAAGACAAAAAAAAAGAAAAAGTTGTCTTGTGTTCAGGAGAACATTGGGGAGGATTAAAAATATGTAACAAATTTTCACATCAAGAAAGTGTATCTAATAATAGAAGACATTGTATCATAATTGTCTGCCATTTCTTTTCTTGTAAATTTTCTGTTGTTCACTGCTATACATTTTTTACTTTATTTTTTTCCCCTTTCCTCCCTATCTTATACTCCAAGTAGGCTGCACAGATATATTTTTGTATACATATGTATATATGCACATATACATATACACATACATATATCTATATTCATACACACATGCACATTTATATATATACATACATATACATACACATACATCTAAGACAATATTGATATGGTTGACATATCATGTAGATTTCTCTCTACAATGAATCTTTTTCAAGTTAGACACAATAAGGGAAAATCATCAAGAGGATTGGGAGACTCAAATGATTAGAAGTCCTCTAATAAATCCTTGGCTAGACAAGAAAAGGCATATCATGGGAAAAAGAGAGGAGTCATCTATCTGAAAATGCCTATGAGATTGAAACATCTATTTATCTGTGTATATATATATGTATGTATAAAATGTATATTATATATAGTATATGCATATATATAGAATATGTATATATAGAAAAGAAATATATAATAGTATTGCATACAAACAAAAATATCTATGATATATATTATATGTGATATTGTTATCATATATGTTTATTGTTTGTCCTTCATTTTTAAAGGGAACGAGGTAATGTTTCGACTCATGAATGAAATGTCTTTTAAGTGAGTCAGAATTGGAAAAAGTACTCAATCCAGAACTTTATTCCTGCATTGAAATCCACCAGCAAGACAAAAATTAAGATGACTAGTGATGACCCGGGATGCAGTGGATGACCCTGGCATTTTTGATGCCTGATCAAACTCTTAAGTGCTTCACTATGCTTGGTTCAACCACTTTTGTTGATGTTGAATCAGCTCTATTCATCTGCCATTCCACTAGGGTAAATATTCACATGCTTAGGGTATTTCTCCCCCTAACTCACAGAGAGGTTTGTGGCCTGTCAGTTTTCCTCAATCTGGTTTAATTTATCTGCTGAGATAGCTTACCAGGATGTTGCTATTGCATGTGCTACAGCTTCTTGTAGCCACAGCTAAGAAATAAATACCAGGTAGACACCAAAGGTAGATGAGTAGCCCTGAAACGGACTCAGTTAGGCATTAAACCAGAGGTGGTAGAACTCCTTGAACAACCAAGGACACTCAACACACCCATATACCCATATACACATAAATGTTTATACATATATAGACACATGAGCTTTTATGTATGCAAATATGTTTAAATATACACATCTCTCTCTGTGTGTATATATATGTGTGTATTTATACATATATTATATATATATATGAATCATGGATCTGGAGTAGAAAGCCCTGGCTCCCAAGCCTATATCTAATATAAACTGTATGATTATTGTCAAGTTTCTTCACTACTTATGATCTTCTATTTCCTCATCTGTAAAATGAATTTCATTTGCACCACTCATTGTGAAGGGTCATTGTATAGAGAAAAGCTCTGCAAACTGAAAAGTGCTATAGAAATGTGAATTTGCTATTATCATCATAGTCAGGACCAGTCCTCAGCAAAATCAAGGATTCATTAGTGGCTCTTTGGTGCCTTCAATTCTTTTTTGTATGCCTTAAAAAAAACCCCACATACCTTTGTGACATTCCCTACCTCACCTCTTTGCTTGGCTCAAAGTACCCTGAAGTTCTCTCTTTCTGCCAACCCTCCAAATAAATCAACAAAGTTTTATTAGTCCTCTGGAAGGAGAAAGAGAAATGACTTATGAAAATAAAATATCGATTCTTTTTGTAACCTCCCTTATGAGAAGTTGTCCTTATCAGTGAAGACGAAAGCCCTGGCCTATGTGAAGAACAGGAATGAGTTGGTGAGAAGCAAGAGAGATTCAGCCTTCATGAGTCCCCTTTTAATCTCCCTTTGATATGCTTCAAGGATGGAGTTGCTTTGAGTGCTTCTGGTTTCTAGCCTCAAGAGAAAATGATGGAAGAAATTAGTACCACTTAAAAGGAAAGGCTTTGTCTAAGAAGACATAGCAGGAGCAGGTAATCACTATCATGTCCCTTTTTCTACTTTGCTACACTAGAGACTCCAGGTAAGTTTCCCCTTGGGGGAAGAGTCAAAATATTCTCTTTTGATTGAGCTGAGTTATCTCACTCCCAATGAAAAAGTACCTTCACTTTGGACTCTGTCATATATTCTCTTAGATTTGTATTTTACTACTGATTTGATTAGATGAATTTTCTTTGCTATTTTGCTATTTTTATTCATTGTAGAAGTACAATTGGTAAGAAAGGGGTCAAGCCTTGGATGTAAATCTTAGGGTACCCCTACCCCAAATGACAAAGTGATCAGAAGTTAGATGGAACTTGTTAATGTCCCTAGATTAATAATATTTAAGAGGGGTAGTAGATACACTTCTAGCTTGGTATCCTCTCATTCTGAGAAGAGCAAAAGGGGCAGTCTTAGGCCTCAACTTCTTGCTTTACTTCCTGGCAGGAATTCACTTTTCCCTTGGAAAAGGGTGGGGAGGGGAAGGGTTAGTGATGTCTATTCTGCTTTCTTTCAAGTCACACAATGATAGCCACCAACTCTCCTCTATGTATGGAGTTCTTTCCTACATTAAAAATAAATTATCAAACTGAAACTTTCTGCTCTGTAATTTCTGCCTCTTAAGTCACCTATCCTTTGCACCTCCCTTCCTCCTCTCTCCCTACTTCCTGCTCTACTCCTGCAACAGTTCTTCCCCAAACAAATTAGGTAAAGCTAAGGAAATTAATAATTCAGATGTACTGTCCCAGGAAAAATTAATATCATCACTTCTCCTTTTTCTCTCTCTATTGGTATTCGATCAGTGAAAGGTTGCATTATTCCTGCCCAAAGCCTAGGGTTCAATCCAGAGCAGTCTTGACCTTCCCAGTTCAGCCTTCCATAAAGCAGTCATCTACTCACTAATTCCTAGACCATTAACTCCTGATGAACCATCTAGTCCCTCAATACCATCTTCTATGCCCCTTGTGCCTTGATACCCTGACACTGTCCTCTTAAAAACTGAGGCTTGACTCATAAAAAAGCCTTCCCATTCTTCATCTTCTTCTCCCTCTTCCACTCAATCAAATTATTCATATTTACTGCACTCCTAAGGCTAACCCTCCCATTCTTTACTACACTTTGAGTAGTTTTCTACCATTCTTGACTACAAGTAGGTCTGGAGACTACTTCCTTATAGCCCTAAATAGACTAGAGGCTTGAAAGCCCTTTTCTCAGGGCACATAAATGCATTTTTAATTTCCTGTTGGGACCTATCATTTCTCTCAAGCCCAGACAAAGAGGATCTGAAACTCAATGACACTGAAACTAATGAGTGATAATAGCATGCACTCTGAAAGTCTAACCTCTTGTTTTGTTAGGATTCTTACAAGGTGCTAAATCACTGAAATTGATAGAGACAATAATTATCTAATTTAACATGGCTCAGTATGATTGATCTGATCCTACAAGGAGTTGTTATGGGCCAGAACTTGAAACAAGGTACTCAGTCTCCACAGATGACCTCTGAGGTAATGCGATGGGGCCCTAGTTACAGATTTGGCCATCATGTTTGTGAACTCTTGAAATGTTTGGGGATAGTTCCTCATAGTGGTGCCATTCTGGCACATTCCCAAGAGACTTAGGGTCCCCCTTAGTGGACGTAGAAGCATGAAATGCCTGGTGTATATTTCTTAATAATGCTTGTTGATTTGTCTTATTGACTCACAGAAGGCCCAGCATTCTCTTTATTTCTTTCTGGGCCCCTTAGTTTTCAGTGACTATCTAAGCAGCATCAATTAAAGAGCTATTTTATGAAATTATTCTCCAGCCAAGGTCTCACAACAGGATTTAGTGTAGAGATCTCCCTGAAAGGAGCTTCTGCAGCCTCCTCCTAGTTTTTCATGGACTACATGGAGGTATTCTTTCTGGTCTGTCATATTTCCTTCTTCTCCTCTATCTGATGCACTCTGAAACCACTTATTATTTTTAATATCTTTGTCCTACTGAGCTTGGATGTGTGCTTGGGGGTTATCTCTTCTGCTTGGAATAAATGTCACCAAACTGACTTCTTTGTTTCTATAATGCTACCATAGCATTGATAAAGATAGGTGGGGGGTGGGGGAAAAATAAAGATAATTTTAGGAGTTGGTTTACCATTTATGGGACAATAAAACAATAAATATTTAAGTTTTTATTATGCCCAAAACCCTAGGCTCAGAATAGTGCAGCTTATATGCTTCCTGGAGGTAGATGATAGGTATGGCAACACAGAGTAGTAGCAGAACTACTAATGTTGTGACTTCAATGGAAGAATATATGGAATGAAACTCAGAGGCATTGAATGCCTAGGATGCCTTTTCTGATATCCTCCCACTCTCCATCTTTCAAATGTACCTTATGATGCTTTGTATAAACATATATATGTGTGTGTGTGTGTGTGTGTGTGTGTGTGTGTAAAATACACATACATACACAGAAGCAATATGACATAGATTGATCTTACAAACAAGAGACTTGTGTTTAAGAACTGCTTATGATGTATTTTATGATAAGGTCAAAAAGAGATAGCCCAAGATAAAAATAATTAACAGGAAAATTCTTGTCTGAGAAAAGGTTAGAGGAGATAACTTGAGACACAAATGATTAAGAGAAATTCCTGTCTTATTTACAAATCTCTCTGGAACCTCTTGGACAACATCTCTGTGCAAACTTTGTTTTATGGCCCTGGTTATGTATAAAATGAATTTCTAAAAATGTATTCCTCGCACTCGGTTTATCCTTGCCTTGTGCCCTCCAACTGGCGTCCCCTTGCCAGGCAGTTTGACCTTTCTATGTCTGTCTATTCCTTTACTATGAATAAAGACCTTGTTTGAATACAGCATTGGTAGCGAATTCATTCCCTATCCAGACCTACCCTTGGTACTTTGGGAAAGGAGAGAGAGGTAATCAGACAACCAGAAAAAAAAGCTGATCCATCTCGGCTTAGAGCCTCAATTTCTCCTCATTATTTGGTGGCCCTTGAATGGGAAATTTTATGGAGGTAAGCTGGAAATATCTTTCTTCTATAAGAGGAGGGCAGTTCAAAAATTCCTAGGACATAGTGGCCTTGAACTACTGGGAGCTAGGAAAGCTCTGAGGATCGTTTGGCTCAGAACGCTGGGTGTAAATGAATTCCTGTTTTTTTTTGACAAATTGCTCTCAGGAGCTCTTTGTTGGACCTGACAGAGATGTCTGAATCAGGTCGAGCTATAGAAGTGGGAAGTTTTTTGGCTTGTGTGGTGGCAAAAATAGGTCAATTCTTCTCCTGCATCCCTAAAGATTCACCATTATGCTGTCTTTTAAGAAACAAGGACAAATTTGGCCTCAAAGACTTAAAATTGAAGGGGCTTATTCACTATTGCAACAAAGTGTGGCCTTATGAGTTACATAACCAGGAAAAATGGCCTATTTATGGCTTAATTAATTCCTCTACTATTAGGGAATTAGATTTGCAGAAAATAAGGCAAATGGTCAGAAGTTGCTTATGTGCAGGCCTTCAGAGGCCTCTCACGGGATCCCAAACTGTGGTCAACTTGCAGGATGTTTCTGCCTAACTTTACCGAGGGGGAACTGGGAAGAGGTGCTGATCTCCTGAAGGACCCTCTCTTTTCCACTCCTTTGGGGATGCAGGGAATGTCTAACTCCCCTTGCAATCCCCAGCAGGACCCTCCTAACTTGCCCCCAGAGCTGGATTCTGGGAATACTCCAATGCTTTGTCCTTCTCGGCTGAGAAGCAGCCTTTCTCCACATTTCCTCCCTCCTGGCTCCTTATCAGACTTCCCTGCCCTGGAGCCCTCTTATTCTTCCCACGAAGCCTGACTCTATTACAGCTGAGGCCCAGGACTCTGATTTAGCTATCTCCAAGCCTTGCCTCCTAAGAGAAATGGCCAGCTCTGTGGGGGAAATGCTTAGAGTGCAAAGGCCCCTCTCTTTTTGGGATTTTCCCCACATAATGGAGAAACTTATTGAGGGATTTACAACTGTTTCTTTTTTTTTATTATTATTATTATTTTTTATTCATTTTTCCAAATTATCCCCTCCCTCCACTCCCTCCCCCCCGATGGCAGGTAATCCCATACATTTTACATGTGTTACAATATAACCTAGATACAATATATGTGTGTAAATACCTTTTTCATGTACAACTGTTTCTTTTCAGCACGATCTGTCCTGGGGAGATGTTATCTCTTCTTATCACACAATACAGGAGAAAAGAATGATCTGGGACCTAACACAGAGTTTGCTGCTAACATGACTGGGAGGTACTGGGCGGGGCCATTGCCATTCCCTTCACAAACCCAGGGGGGGAATTATGAAGAGGGGAGTGGGGACATAGAGGAGGGGAATTCACTAACCTATATCCCACTTCTCTAGGGGGGATTGCTGTTATTGCCATACATTTTTTCAATCAGTCTTCCCCAGATATGACTAAATCTGCAGAGATTGGCTTTAGAATCCCAGACTTTCATGACTCAATTATTAGAAATCGCCTTTGGGGTATGTAATGACAAGGATGGGGAGGAAGGAAAGGTCAGAGCAAAGAGCAGACAGCAGGCACAGTGGCTACCACTATTTTCCATGGGCCCCAAAGTTTGTGCTTTAGGTCAGCACGGCCACTGGACAAGGAATTGCCCTCAGATTCTAGGCCCTTACCCTGAATACAAATGGGAAGGACACTGGAAGAGTGACTGCCCACAGAAAGGAAGGACCACAGTCTCCAACCTCGCCCCTCAAGCCTCTCTAAACTTGAGGTGAAGTACCCCTGGACCAGGCCCCCCTTCTTCTATCAGCAAAGCCAAGCTGCTCAGGGTAATGTTGGACTTAGCATGTATGCCAATCTCGTTTTTTTCATATAGAAGCCTCTTTTTGTTCTGCTCCTCCATTCAGGTCCTACTTGCCCCTCCCCCCAAGGTGCTGAAATTGAAGAGAGAAATAAAAATTGTTTGGAAAACCCCCTGCGTTGCTGGCTCGGGGACCTCATGTTTCTAACTATCCCTTCCTATCCTAGCCCATTGATGAGGAATTTGGTAATAGAAAAAACTAGGATGTTAATTCTCTCTGCTTAAATCTCCAAATAGTTTTAAGAACAAAAATTAAGAAATTTGGAAATTGGTTATTTGAAAATTTGCTTGTGATTTAAAAATTTTAACCTGTTGTACTAATTTGTAAGTGAATGGAACTTGGCTATTTTAAACTGACAGGAAAGTTTTTCTTTAAAGCAGTCTTTAGAGCCTGCTAGGGTAAAGGGCAATAAAATCTTATCTGATCTAAATTCAGGCAATAGAAAAATATTTGATTATGGGAAATATAATTTTGCTATTGCCTTTGCATGGTAGATTGCTTATTCTGAGTATAAGATCTTGGAATTTGTTTGAATATTGATGCATTTACTATTAAAGAGGTTTGGAAAGAACAATGAAATTCAAACTTAAGCCTGAGCTGGGTTATAAAAGCTGCCTAGACAGATAAGAGAGAGATGCTAATTGCTGCTAGGCAAACCCTCAGAAAGAAAAAAAAATGTTTGGTTTGATTCGGTTTATTTGTTAACTGAGTTAATCTTACAGGTTTTGAAGGAAAAAGGAAAGAGGAATGCAGGTTTGCATAATTTTTAAGGAATGAAAGAAAGTATTTGGGAATAGGAAGAAGAGGTGGGGGAGGGAGACTCACAAACCCCTACTGCTTTCTTCATCTTTAGTAGTAGAACATCTAGTCAGAAAAGTTGTTGGAAATTAAAGAAGTGAATAAACTGATGGGAAATTGAATGGGGGAAGGGTGGCCACATGGAATCCTCATCCCCTC
The DNA here is from genome assembly GCF_048593235.1 of Sminthopsis crassicaudata. Classification (NCBI taxonomy): domain Eukaryota; kingdom Metazoa; phylum Chordata; class Mammalia; order Dasyuromorphia; family Dasyuridae; genus Sminthopsis; species Sminthopsis crassicaudata. The sequence continues at coordinate 374,702,211 of NC_133620.1, read as the reverse complement.
ATCCAAGTGTGTTTCTGCCATTTTTTTTCCCCTCAAGTTGCTGCCAGAGCAACAAAAGGTGATTTAAAGAGACAGGCTCAAGTTTAGGTTAATTAATTGAATATTTGTTTCTTGATATATAAGGGTTTTCTTGTTTGAAGAATATGGTCATAAATGTAATCCCTACTGTTGTAGGATTATTTCTAAAAGTTTAATTGTTATTTTTAATAACTTCTTTTATTTTTTTAATGGGGTATTTGCACATTCTGTCGAAGTTTAAAATATAAGTTTAAATAGATTGTATTTATTGAGTTATTCTGAGATTATTTAAAGAGCCTCTAAAATAATAGTTCTTTTTCTTTGTCCTCTTGAAAAAATTTCTGTTAAGGACAATATGCAATTTGGGATATTTTTCTATGTAATAGGTATTTTAAAAGCAAACTGATTTGTATGAATAGTGCTCACTTATGAAACATCTACTTGGATATGATAATTGTTTAAGTTGTGAACTTATTGGGACAAATTCCTTACTGTTATCAATATAAGGTTATGATAAATATTTGTTTAGAATTTATCAGAAATCTGATTGATGGAATCTGTTAGTCGGAATAAAATTTTCTTGAGCTTATGGTTAATTAGTTAATGCTGTTTAGAAGTTTTAAAGCTCTAACCTCTGACAATTAGTGGGACAATTGATTATGAAACTGGATTAAAAGTTATTTCATTCTGTATGTACTAAAGGTTGAGTTTTAACTGCTCATATTATAGTTATGTTCTTGCATTTTTTTCCCTCCTGTAACTGATTTTTATGATTAAAGCAATAGTCAATAGAATTGTTAATGCAATTCAATTATGTCATACCTTGCTATTTTCAGTCTGATTATACGTAATTATTGTATCCTAAATGCTTGGGCAAATAAGTTTTTTTTTGCCTGGTCATTTGTCTGCTATTGGATATTTGTGCTTTGTTTCTTTAAGGTTTTCAAATGATAAGAAGACAATTAACAGAGGTCTGTGAGACCTAACTACTGTTGAGACTTGAGATTACAGCCTGGTCTATAAAACAAACTCATTTCTTAGCATCTTACAGCAGTTTTGTGGACTAGTCTTTTCTATCACAGGCTGCTCTAACCTTTATTTGTTTTATTTGTTAGATTTATGCTTTTGCTCTAGATTTTGGTCAAATTACAGATATTGACTTGCTTCTGGGACCTAGATCAGCTTTGATCAGCTTTGATTGTCAGCACAGCAGACCCACCCTCTGTATAGAATGCAGACCAGTTCTCTGGAACCTCCAATCATATTTCAGCCTGCATCAGCTTTAAATGAGATCATGGACTAGACCCAGCTTCTAGTGAATTTTGGACTGATGTGGAGGACTTTGGGAATGATTGATGAATGACTGTTAAACCTTGTCTGGGTTATCTACGCTATGGCTATTTCTTTTAGATATCAACTCCCCCCTCCCCCGCTCCTCCCTCCCCCTTTTTGACGCCCCTTTCCAGCAGGATCTTCGACGCCCACTTTCTTTACCTCCAAAAGAATTTGGGTCCAATTATTTGAGGGGGGAGAAATGATAAGGTCAAAAAGAGATAGCCAAGATAGGAGAGGTTAAAGGAGATAACTTGAGACACAAATAATTAAGAGAAATTCCTGTTGTATTTACAAATCTCTCTGGAATCTCTTGGATAACATCTTTGTGAAAACTGTTTTATGGCCCTGGTTATGTATAAAATGAATTTCTAAAAATGTATTCCTCACACTCGGTTTATCCTTGCCTTGTGCCCTCCAGCTGGCATCCCCAGGCAGTTTGGCCTTTCTAGAGGCCAAATGTCTGTCTATCTCTTTACTATGAATAAAGACCTTGTTTGAATACAGCAGTGATAGCGAATTCATTCACTATCCGGACCTGTCCTTGGTTACTTTGGGGAAGGAGAGAGAGGTAATCAGACAACCACAAAAAGAGCGGATCCATCTCAGCTTAGAGCCTCAATTTCTCCTCATCATTTTATATGACCTTGGATAAGTAACATGAATTCATCATGCCCTATATGAATAAGATTATAAATTGCTGAGAAGTTGTTGAGCTATGTTGGTAAAGAAAATGTTCAGACCTAAGAGTTTCTTATAGCAACAAACACTAATTTAATCTATGTTCCCATCCTCTTCTTTATCTCTATCCCAAGCCCCACTCTAATCACTATTCCTAGCCATATTCCTGTTGTATGCATACATACTGTTTCCTCCATTAGAGTATAAAATCCCTGAGAATGAAGACTACTTTATTTTTGTCTTTGTATTTCTACACTTAACAGAGTGCCTGGTATATAGCAGGCACTCAATCAATGAGTGTTGATCAAGTGAATGAAAACATGATCTAAAGAAGAGTACAATATGAGATCTGCTTTCAGAATATAAGACATGCAAAGTTAGTAATTTTTATTGTTGTTCAGCCATTTTTTTCAGTCATAACCAATTCTTAACTCCATTTGGGATTTTCTTGGCAGATATATTGGAGTGGGTTGCCAGTTCCTTCTCCAGCTCATCTTAAAAATGAGGAAGTGGAGGCAAATGGGGGTAAATGACTTAACCAGGGCCATCCAGTTAATGAATATCTATTTTTGATAATACCCTACAATAATTAGCAATTACTGGATGAGTGGAACAGGTAATGAGTATGAAAAACTTTAAGAAGACAAAGAAATTGTTATGAGCTGAGCTCCTCAGAGGCATTGAGATTTAAATTGGGCCTTGAAGGGTAGGATGGTAAACTTGAAGTTAAGAGATCTGGGTTTCAGATTCCATTCTAATACTAAGATGAGAATATGTATATGAATGTAAAGAGCTTGTATAAATGTAAATACTATTATGATTGAAAGAGAAACTTAGTTTTCTTTTTTCCCCAGTGCCTAGAACAATGGGAGGAACTTAAAAAAATTATTTATGAATATTTATAAATAACTATTTGTGAATGTGTAAGAACAAGAAGGAAAGGAAAGTAGAATATATATAGGCAGAAAATTAGGGAATAACACTTCAGGGAGGGAACCTAGCTTGAGCAAAGTTGGGGAGATTAGTCTGATAAAAGCAGGGATCTTATGCTGGTGATAGAGATAAAGTTGAAAAGGCAGGTTGGTCCCAGACTTTCCTCATGGAGGACTTTATCCTGTACTGTAGGCAATGGGGTCACTGAAGTTTTTTTGAGCTACAGTTAGTAATGAATTTTTTTTGGGGGGAGATTAATCTGATATTAATGTGTAGGAGTATATTTAAATAAATCAGGCAAGGGTGATTAGATGCTGAACAAGGGTGTCAATCCTGGAAAATAGGAAAGACAAGAAACATGGTGAAGGACTAGTTGTAAGGACATAGTACCTGTCTAAGTGAGGTCTAGAAGAAAGAGTCATCCCTCATGACTAAAGATTTGGAGTCTGGGATAATTAAATGAATGATAATGACATTGGCAGAAATCAAGAGTAGAAGATAGCTTCTTGGGCAAAGATGATTAATTCATTGTGCATTAAAGTTCAAGAAAGACAAATCACCCACCTGATTTACTCCAAGGTCCAAAGAAAAATAGGAGTGCAGAAGCGGCTAATATAACCACAATGAACTGGGTCACAATGAATCCAAGAGATAAGTGACTAATCTTTTCACTTGAATTGAATGAAGAGAGATTTCCACCTGAGGGATCAGAGTAAATAAATTTGTGAATGAAGCTATTATTTCAGCTGATGGCATTAAAAATAATAGAGTAAACTTAATCTAATATACTCCCAAATGTAGGTGGATTAATTTTGAGATTATGTATGCTAGGTGATGACTCATTTATTTTCTTTATGAAAAAAAATACAGTATTAATATAGACCTTATGAGGGTGTCAAAAGAAGGTGCCATTACTTCCCACATTGCAGCCTAAGAATAAGAAAAGGACTTTTGAGAGACTGTCAGATTATCAGAAAAATTAACTATATTTATCTAATAATCTGAATTGTGGTTTGCCAGTAACACACCAATATGGGGAGAAGGGTGATAAGCAATTGTAAAGCTCTGACTTCCCCTCATCCCACTCCAGTTAGAATCTTGGTTGAACCACTTTCAGAAAGTATTGTTCTATAATTCACCGGCATCAAAGTTTCTCCACCATTTTTGGAGGACAGCATCAATTCCGGAACATCTTATTTATCTGAGATGTTGAGTGTTAGATTTTCACTGAGCTGATAACTGAAACTGTTGTTGGCTTTATACAAGTAATTTCCAGAATGCTCAGATGTCATGGTGAAGTTGAAGGAAGTTGAACCTTTAGAAAGCGCTATTTTGTTCTCAAAGATTGTGTTTTCATGATAAAATTGATTTGGATAAATATGTGGATAAAACTGAATTGGAAAAGAACTTCTGAGGACTTTACTATGAAATTTTACCACACCTACCATAGTGGTCAGTGCCCAGAGTTTGAAGAGAAAATGAGACATTGGAACTGACAGAGAAAATAAAATATATCAGACAAAATTTTTCCTCTTCTAAAGAGACTTATCAATTCTTTACTTGAGATGTGAGAAACAGAAAGGTGTCTCAGTGTTCTTTCCAAGCTTCATAGTATGTATATTTCATATTTAATAATGAGGTTTTTCCTTAGATACTTTCTAGATTTTGTAGGGTTTTTTCCCCAGCAGAGTTGTTCTCTTAAATTATAATCTCTAAGAATAGATAAGCAAAACCCAAGTCTCATCTTCAATAAATTCAAGGATACAAATTTCAATGGGAAAACTGCTTATTTGACAATTTTCAAAATATTGTTAAACAATCTAGCAGGAATTATGTTTAAACTTATATTCATACCATTTGCCACAATAAGCTTCAAATGGATACACATCTTAAGTATAAAATCACAAACAAAGATATTCAGGAAACTGAAAGGAAACATCTTGTACAACTCTGACTAGAAAGAGAATTCTTAAATGTTTAGTCAAATTCTCAAAGAAACAAGGCTCGTAAGTAATCACAGAAAATAGAATAGACAATTTCAATCACATAAAATTGAAAATATTTCATATGAATACAGTTTCCTAATTTGTAAGATGAAGACTTACTTATATCATATTCATATCACAAGGTTACAGTAGAATCAAATGAGATATTTGCAAAAAGCT